>NC_058412.1:36912879-36919056 GCF_002201575.2 Neomonachus schauinslandi
GGTTGGGGCATGAAGTTACGGGGGGCTGGGTTGGGGCATGAAGTTACAGGGGGCTGGGTTGGGGCATGAAGTTACAAGGGGCTGGGTTGACCCCCGGGGGGCTGCTGCCAGTGAGGTCTCCATATGCCTGTGGGTGGGTGTAGCACCTGAGTGAGGCTTGGCAGGAAATCCACAGTGAGAAATGTCACAACCCAAACAGTAGCTGGATCCGCAGAGTGCCACATTTCTTATTCGACTATGACCAGCCCTGTTGTCTGGAGCTCAAAGACTTGGACGAAAGCCTCAGAAATGATTGTTATATTAGATGAAGTGCCTGGGACTTGTTTGGCAACTTGGCCCAATATCTTTTGGACATTTTTATGGCCACGGAGCGACTCAAAGCTTCATTTTCAGGGATAGATTTGCAGGCTGATCCTTCACCGTCGGACCGGAATGAAGATTTTTGGTTCCCTGTCCCCTTGAGTTCACTCTTTCTTCTGGATGCAGCAACCGCATTTCCTTCCACGTGTCCAAGGTCAGGGGCGTTCTGGGGGAAGCGGCCCTCATGAGCTAGTGTGAGGGCAAGTGACTCTCTCTGGACTTTGACTCCCGCGTAGAGGGAGGCGAGAGCCGGAGAAACGTGGCTGGTGCAGACTCGGGCCAGAGGCACGCCGGCCAGTGCCCGGCCGCTGCTTGCTCTTCTGGTCCCTGTAGCTGCCCTTTCTCCCGCCTTTCTGACTTTGGTTTCTGCTCTTCCATTCTGTGATCCCACCTCCTCCTCATTGCCTTTTTATGTTTGCCACTGTTGGTTCTATTGCCAGAAACCAGCAAGCCTGGATTTGACCTCTGGCTTCCGCAGCGAGACTGCGACAGTCATCACAGGGACCCCGGACCCCAGTCCGCCGAGTCTGTGATTGCCCAGTTTCCCTTGCTTTGGTCCGGCAGTCCCCGCACTCTGTGTCTGCAGTCTGCCCAGGCCCTCCACTGTTGCCAACTCCCCCTTGCCTGCAGCGGGCCCGCTGGGCCCTCCGCTGCCACCCTCCCTCCGGCACCCAACCTGGGAGCCGCGGCCAGAGCCAGCCTCGGCCTTTCTGCTGCATCATCTCCTGCCTGAATCCGCCTTTGCTCTCCCTCCGGAGCCTCAGTGCGTCACCCAGATTAGATGCTGGAACCCTCTGACCAAGAGATTGGGCTCAATTTCTCTGGAGGCTCTCCGCTGGTCACCCTGAGGGCAGGTAGGCGGGTCCTGGTGTGGTGAGGCTGGGCAGGGAGTGGATGGGCACGGCTAAGCGGCAAGGTAGAGGGAGGGTGAGTCACTGGGAGACGGAGCAGGAGCCCCTAAAGAAGGAAAGGAGTCACAGATGTGGGCCTGAAGGTTCAACTGGTGAATTCTGAGCTTTTGTGGTTTGAGGTTACTGGAAAGTTCTTCCTCCTTAGCACTAACTCTTTTATCAGCCTGGGTTAATACAGGATCTTTGGATTCCTTGTGAAATGAAAATAGTGAAATCGTGAACCCATGAAAATCTGGACATTTGGGTTTGTTTATCATTAAGTCCCAGCAAAGAACAAGCACAAGAGGATTAGGCACAGATGTTTTAAGAAGAAAGAAAAACAAATCAGAAAATCTGCATTTGAGATCCAGCTCCCCACTTATGACTGAGCAGCCTACACAGCGTATTTGAGCTTTCTGGACACCAGTCTTCTCATCCATAACAAGGGTGTGATAATTACCCGTGTCCTCTATCTTATAGGATGCCTCGGGGGAGGGGGCAGGGAATCAAATGCTATGGGAGATTTGAGCTGCTTAAAGCAGGAGACGGAGATTAGTCTTTGCTGCTACTTTCCTCCTGGGAGGAGACACAAGCCCTCTGTCACCTGGCAGGCAGGTTTTTCTGGGTGGGCCTGTTCAGACAGGGTCGAGAAAGAACTGGGGTTTGGATTCAGACTGGGAGCCTGAGACGAGACCCCAGGATAAAAGCCACAGGGCCGGTTCTTTGTGGGGTTCTGTCTGATGCTTCCCAGCCTCTCTCTGTTTTTCTCAGCTTCCAAGTTTAAGTTCATTCTGAAGCTGAAAAGCTTGAATGGACCCCGAGGTTCAAAAGGGGGATGCCCACAATGCTCAGATTAGAAGCACCTAGAAAGGCCCCCACTGCTCCCATTTTATGTGCACCTCAGATGAACACTTGCCCGCCTGCTGTCTGCCCTTTTTGGGACAATGATGGTGGCAGAGTGCCCATGCAAGATCTGGGAGGGCTCAGGGAGCGCCAGGGCTTGAAACAGGAAAGACTTGGTGGCTTCAAGGAGTACAAGGCTGGGATGGGCTGGAGAAACGTGAGCCAGGGGAGGAGGGGTGATGAGGTGGGAGAGGCCGGCAGGGGTCCTGGGATGAAGAACTTGAAGCCAGTTTGGGGGGTGAGGCTTGGATACACTCTGGCAGCCACCAACTCTTCTTTGGGTTTTGAGGTCTCTCCAGCTCTGTCGGGAGAATGGGTCAAAGCCGGTAAAGGGAGCTACGGCTGCGCCGGTGACCTGGAAACAGAGCTGGGAGGAGAGGTAGCCCCTCACTCACCTCCTCATTCCCAAAGAGCCCCCACCTGTGTCTCCACAGAAATAAGGCGTTGGGCCTGAACACGGGCACTTGGGGTTTCCATTCCCACGCATTTGTGGTTATTGTGTAGATAGAGTAAAGACCCAGTAAACTTGCCAAGAGCGAGCATCTCTGCAACACCCCGCTGGTGGGAAAGTAGGTCGCAGGGGAACAGGTGAAACGAGGTAGACTCTGCAGAGACCTGCTTGTCCTCCGGGACACTCATGGGACCGAAACGGGCTGAGATGTCCTATTTAATGAGAAATCCGGTCGCCGGCTTTGGAAATCCACTCCGCTGCTGGTGGGTCCCAAGCAGAGCCTCGCTCTGAGCTGCTGCGGCAGGTCCCAGTGCGGGGCCGGCAGCCAGCTGGGCCTCGGGCCCCCCCGCAGTCGGCCAGCCAGGTAGTGTCTTGGGCTCTGGAATGGCTGTGGGGCCTGAGGAGTGCCTGGGGTGTTGACTGGGGTGGGGGCAGCGGCCGCCGGCTGTCTGGTCAGGAGGAGTTCATGCTTCCCAGGCTTTCGTGACTTTCTCTCCTCCTTCCCCAGGAAGGCCCCCATGGATAGCAGTTTTTTTTAACAAATGGCTAATGCATTAAAAAAAAAAAAAATTGATCCCTGGGGCGCCTGGGTGGCTCAGCTGGCTAAGCATCTGCCTTTGGCTCAGGTCAGGATCCCAGGGTCCCGGGATCGAGCCCCACATCAGGCTCCCGGCTCGGTGGGGAGCCTGCTTCTCCCTCTGACCCTCCCTCCTCTCATGCTGTTTTTCTCTCTCTCTCTCAAATAAATAAGTAAAAATCTTAAAAAAAAAAAATCCATCCCTACCCTCCAGGAATTTGCAATCTAGCAATCGTTCTAAGGAGAGAAAAATATTAGACTTTCTTATTAAGATAAAGTGAGATTTAAAAAATTCAATACTTTTTTTTTTTTAAAGATTTTATTTATTTCACAGAGAGAGACAGAGCGAGAGAGGAAACACAAGCAGGGGGAGTGGGAGAGGGAGAAGCAGGCTTCCCGTGGAGCAGGGAGCCCGATGCGGGGCTCGATCCCAGGACCCTGGGAACATGACCTGAGCCGAAGGCAGACGCTTAACGACTGAGCCACCCAGGCGCCCCTAAAAAATTCAATACATTTTGTTATAAAAGTAATACATGCCATGTGGAGAAATTGCAAGTCCCTCGCTGGGGGATGTAGGACGGCGCAGCTGCATGACAGAGGCTCCTCAAAAAAGGGCGCCTGAACTGAGACTTTCCCGGGTGATCCTGCAAGCCCCCTGGTCAGGGTGTAGTTAGAAGAATTGAAAGCAGGGACTCGAACAGATAGGTGTACACGCATGATTATAGCAGCATTATTCACAATAGCCGAAAGGTGGAAACATCCACATGTTCACAAGCGGATGAATAGACAAAATGTGATAGAGCCACTCAGTGGGATACTGTTCAGCAGTAAAAGGAATGAGATTCTGACACCCACTGCTTACAACATGGATGAACCTTGAAAAAACTCTAAGTGAAACAAGAAGGACAAATACTGAATGATTCCACTTACATGCGGTACCCAGAATAGGTAACTTTATAAATTCAGAAAATGGAAGTTCCCAGGGGATGGAGGAAATGAGGATTAGTGTTTAATGGGCATAGAGTTTCCCTTTGGGAAGATGAAACATTCTGGAGATGGATGGTGATGATGAGCGCACCACGATATGAATGTACTTGATGCTGTTGAACCTACACTTACGAATGGCTAAAGTGGGGGCCACCTGGGTGGCGCAGTCCATTGAGTGTCCAACTCCTGGTTTCGGCTCAGGTCATGATCTCAGGGTTGTGGGATTGAGCCATGCGTCGGGCTCCGATCTCAGCGGGGAGTTTGCTTGAGATTCTCTCTCTCCCTCCCCCTCTGCCCCTCCCCCCCCACTCTCTCTCTAAAATAAAAAATGGTTAAAGTGGTAAATTTTCTGTTCTGTATGTTTGACCACAGTAAGAATAAGCAAAGTAATACATTCACAAGGTAAGCATAATTTATTCAAGAAAGGAAATGTTTTCCTAATGGTCTTCCCCATCTCCTCACTCTGCCCCCAATCCTGGTCTCACTCCTCAGAGTTACCCCTTGTTAGCAGATGCAGGTGGATCCTTCCAGACATTTTCTCTAGACATGCTGTCCTTCATCATGTTTTGTCTTTATACAGATAGCATCACGCTGTTGACTATATCACAACTTGTTTTCCCTTTGCTAATACCACAGCCGTGTTTCTGTTTCAGTCTGGACGCATCTGCATCATTCTGCAGAGGGTTGCATTTTAGAATACTCCACAGTTGAACCAGTTTTCTGCTGATTTTGGTAGCTTCCAGCTTTTTGCTTTGCAAACTATGCTGCACTAAATATCTTTATATGCCACATTAATTACCTTTTACATAGCTATGGGAATATGTCTATCTGTTGGTACATTCCCAGACCCATTCCTGGGTCAAAAGATGTGTGTTTAGTGTTGCTAGATATTGCAAAATTGCCCTGCAAAAAGGGTGCATCACTTACGTTCCTGTTAATGAGTTCATTGGTCCTTCCCCCTTCCTTCCTCCTTTCCTTCCTTCTTCCTTATACCTAAGAAACAGAGAAGGAAAAACTTTGCCTTTTCCATGGTAACATAACAGGAATAAAAATGAAATGTACATCACAATTTCTCATAGTTTGGTGGTTCAGCTGATTCTCTGGCATCTAACTACTGGGTATAGTCATCATTTTGCTTTGTCACATCACCACATTCCATTAGCATTTGGCGTGCTTATACGGCTTAAATTATCTTGCAAAGTTTGGGTCTTATGCATTTGTCTTGTCCCTACTAAGTTAAAAGTACATCTTTAATTCTATTTTTTTTAAAGATTTTATTTATTTGAGAGCGAGAATGAGAGAGAGAGAGAGAGCATGAGAGGGGGAGGGTCAGAGGGAGAAGCAGACTCCCTGCCGAGCAGGGAGCCCGATGCGGGACTCGATCCCGGGACTCCAGGATCATGACCTGAGCCGAAGGCAGTCGCTTAACCAACTGAGCCACCCAGGCGCCCCTAATTCTATTTTTAAAAAAATATTTTGTTTATTTGACAGAGAGAGAGACAGCCAGAGAGGGAACACAAGCAGGGGGAGCAGGAGAGGGAGAAGCAGGCTTCCAGCAGAGCAGGGAGCCCGACACAGGGCTCGATCCCAGGACCCTGGGATCATGGCCTGAGCCGAAGGCAAACGCTTAAGGACTGAGCCCCCCAGGCGCCCCTACATCTTTAATTCTAATAACGACTTGTGCTCAGGGTATAATTTTGTATCTGGTTGTATTCATACTTTATTTATATGATCATCTCCTTGTAGTTTTTACTTCCCCTTTTGAATAAGTAAGAAATGTACATGGCTCATAATCCAAAAATACAAGCCAGTGTATTGGGAAGTTTTTTCCCCTTATTCCCCATCTCTAATTCCTCCCACCTTCTCTATCCTCTAAAATCCTATTTTAAGTTTCTTATTATTCCAGAGTTTCTTTATAAAATACAAGCAAATACAAATATAGATTCTTACCCCCCCTTTTTTTACACAGAATGTCACGCCCTCATTGTTCTGCAACCTCTTCTTCCTCC
>NC_058412.1:36919066-36949573 GCF_002201575.2 Neomonachus schauinslandi
TTCCATAGTTCCATGTATAAGGTATTCCATTATGGAGGGAACTTACTTACTTAACCAGCCCTCTATCTATGAGTATATACTTTTATTTCACTATTACGAACATTGTTGCTGAATTGTACACATGGACGTGTACAAGTCAGTCTTAAGTATAACAGTGGAGCTGCTGGGTCAAAGGGTTTTCTCTTAATTTTGACTTGACGCTGCCAAATTGCCTTTCCAAAGGGGCGGTATCACGTCACCCTATCACCAAGAATGTATGAAAGCTCCTTTTTCTACAGCCTCACCAACAGGGTAGATTATCAACTTGTTGGATTTTTGCCAATCTAATAGATGAAAATTGGTATCTTCAGTTTTATTTGAAACATTTAAAATTATTTATTTATTTGAGAGAGCACAGCAGGGGGTGAGCAGGGATCCTGACACGGGGCTCAGTCCCAGGACCCCTGAGATCATGACCTGAGCCGAAGGCAGACGCTTAACCAACTGAGCAACCTGGGCGCCCCTAAAACATTTTTTATTACCATATGAATGTATTAATTTTATAACAAATGATAAGCATTTCTAATGTGGTTTTAAAAATCACAGGCCTAAGGAAACTGAGGTGGAATATTGTACTTTTACATGGAAGAATGTCCAAGTTAACAAATGATTTAAGTTACTGAATAATAATATGCATACCATAATTCTGTGCATATAATGTGCATACATGTGTCTATGTAGTTGTACATAGAAAAAGGTCTGGAAGGATAGAGAGAACTTAACAGTGGTTACCCCTGGACAGTGAGGCTAGGGAAGGGCCTTAGTGAGGGAAATTTTAATTTTTACAATATATTCTTTTGCAGTTCTTGCCTAGTTCTTAATAAATTTAATTTATTTAAATTAAAACAACAAAAACAGTTCACCTGTTTCTCCCACCCCTAACCCCTACCGCTGGCAACCACCAATTTATTCTCTATTTCTATGAGCTCAGCTTCTTTTCCTTCCTTCCTTCCTTCCTTCCTTCCTTCCTTCCTTCCTTCCTTCCTTCCTTCCTTCCTTCCTTCCTTCCTTCCTTCCTTCCTTCCTTCTTTCTTTCTTTCTTTCTTTCTTTCTTTCTTTCTTTCTTTCATTTTTTAAAAAGATTTGTTTATTTTAGAGAGAGAGTGAGAGCGGCTGTGGGGAGGGGCAGAGGGAGAGAGAATCCTCAAGCAGGCTCCCCACTGAGCATGGAGCCTGACATGGCTCGATCTCAGGACTCTGAGATCATGACCTGAGCCGAAATCAAGAGTCAGTTGCTTAACCGACTGAGCCACCCAGGTGCCCCTCTTTTTTTAATATATATACTTTTTAGATTCCACACAGAAGGGAAATCAGATGGTATTTGTCTTTCTCTGACTTATCCCATTAGAAATTTTCCCTCCAGGTCCTGCCATTACAAATCCCGTTTATTCCATTGGTTCCCAAATTTATTGAATTATATCCCCTTTGCTTCGTGGAAACCTAGTCACATCCTTCTGGTCTCTGGTTCTGTGGGACACTCCAGGGAGCCCAGGAAATTACGCTAGTCCACCTGGATATGGCTCAGGCACCAGGAGCTTGTGCAGGTGATCGAGCATAGTGTCCCGGCTTGGGGACTCAGTGACACAGCGTCCTATGCAGATGTGCTGTGAATACTGCACTTCTCCAGGGCCTTTCGGATTTTGCCAGGGTGTGGAAGAGGCCTCCAAGAATGTGAGCTTCCCCAACAACCCCAGTAGCAGGTTCCTGATGGTGTAGACCACCCTCACCACACCCACTTCTACGGGACCTTCTATATTCAGCACCTTTGCTTAGGTAACCCAGCAATCGCTGTGGGCTCCAGGCGTATCTAGACAGCAGCTTGATTTGAACTCCATATCCCATGCCCTCTAGAAATCCAAAGCACTCCCCAGGGTCCTCACCGAAACCCTGAGGATTGTATTCTCATGTTATCTCTGACTTCAACTCCCACCCCCATCGGTGCTGTCTCCGTTCCACTCATCCAGATGGTAAATGTCAGCCCTTTATATTTCTACTGAGGGACCTGCTCACACCGAGCATGTGGGGTATGGGAGGCATTTCTGAAGATTTGGAGCACATGTGGGGATGTGAGAAAGACAGAGGAGGGGTCCTGGCGGCCAATGGCACAGTAGGCAGCCCCATCTCTAAAGTGCCCCATCTTGGGGGCACCATTGGCTTCCTCCGCACATGTTGCTTTCCCTCTGTCTCATTTTCTCACCGTCTATCTTCCTCCCAGGAGCGAGACTCCTGACTCATGCAAGAGAAGTTCAGTTCTATCTTTTGATCTCACCTTCCTGGAAGGGGTTTCTCAGGCAGGCAGTCACGAGCAGCATCCGCACAACATGTGAGGTGGCCTGGCCTGTTGGAGCATGAATTTTTTTTTCTTTGTAACTCTTGCTATTTGTTTTTCTTGGGGTTTCCAGTGCTTTCTGGAAATTCTGCTTTCTGAGACTCTAGGTATGAGAGGGCATCGTAATGCAGGAGCGATGGAGGAAGAGGATTGACATTGTTCGAGAAAGGATTGGGAAAGGACAATTAAAGGCAATATAAGCACAAGGAAAACAATTCAAACTGTAGAAAACCAAATAGAGTGACAAGCAAGCCTCTCTCCTCTACCATCAGTCCCGTAGTTTGCTTTCCTAAAATAACCACTGTTACCAGCTTCTTATTGATTTTTTGGAGATATTTTATGCATATATAAGCATAAATTATATGTATCATGTATATGTATTTTTTCTCATTTAAAAATAAATGGTAGCCTGCTATACATAAGGCTTTTTTTTTTTTTTTTGCTATTTATTTATTTATTTATGTAAGTAATCTCTATACCCCACGTGGGGCTGGAACTCATGACTCTGAGATCAAGAGCCTCGTGCTCTTCTGACTGAGCCGGCTGGGCACCCCTTCTTCTGTCTTTTAAAAATTTAACAATATATTTTTACTATTTTTAATGGAGCTACCTATAATTATATATACCTAAACATACACACAAACATGTATTTTTTCTTGTATTTGCACAAAAGGCAAACCTAAGTCACCTTCTTCACCTTCATCACCCCTGGGGAAGGCTTTTAGGGCATGGAGTTTCCAGCACGAGGAGGGATCCTGGTTGCCGAACATTCCTGATGTCCGATTCAGTACCAGGAGGTGATGATGAATACCCAGCCTTGTTTCTGAGGGCTCATGGCTGTGGTCAATTGTAATTTTGTTTCCAGGTGTTTTCTGTCCACTCCCTAGGGGATTCTGTCCCCTCTCCCCCCAAAGGTGATCTTCAGTGCGTCCCCATGGGAGGAGTGGACACGTCCCCTCCTTGGCATCAGGCTTGGCCACATTACCTCCCTGGGCTGATGGAAGTGAGCGGGGGCGACGCCTGCCATGATCAAGTCGGAGCCTTCAGAGCCATGGTGGACTTCTGCTCTGTGTCTTTGTCTTTGGACATGAGAACAGAGAGCGGGGTCATTCTGTCATCCTGGGTCCCGGAACCAGAAGACATTTGGAAAAAAGTCACAGTTGATCCACATCTTATGAGTACTGTGGATGAGAAATAAACCTTGCTTGTCGTCAGCCCCGAAAACTCTGGATTGTTTGTTCCAGCAACCTCACCCTGTGAAAATTGACTTAGGCTGGGCAACAGTGCCGGGCTGGGCTCAGTCACAGGGTCCAAGATGGTTCTGGGGAGCTGTTTCCCTGCTAACAGTGGCCTCTGGGTTTGATCTGGATTTACCACCAATTGATAAAGAGGTTCTTGGTTACAGGACCCAAGATATGCCATGGGCACTACGAAATCCTATACTTTCTAGCGGCAGTACCAGTTGGCTCGAATGTTCAAAAAGCCATTTGGCAATGTATAACGAGTCCTAAAATAATTTTTACTTCTAGAAATCTAGGCCAAGAAAATAACTGGAGATAAGCAGGGAGTTTCATAATAGAGTTATTTGAAAAATTGGAAACAACTTAATGCCCCATCACAGAGTAATAGTTTATACTTTATTCTATATGATGGATATTATGCAGTCATAAAAATCCAGTAGCTGGATATTTAATGCAGGGGGGGGCATGCTTACCTTTTAATACTGAGTGAGATAAACAGGATACAGAAATATATCCGTATGACAATCTTAATTTATATAACAAATACGGGATCATGCTCTCTATAATTTTGTATATTTTTTCACTTACATCATGTGAATAAGCATTTCCGCCAAGTGTCAAACATGTAGATATGTATAGAAAAATACTGTGAGGAAATAAGCAAAAACAGTGGTTATCTCTGGCTTGCGTTTTCTTTTCTGTGCTTTCTGTATTTTCCAAATGTTCTACGATGAGTATGGACTACTTTTATAATCAGAAGTAACTGCTATTTAAAATAAGAATTATTCTGGTCACCTCGAGGGCTGTGCCTTCGGGTTGTGGCTGCCCAGGGGCCTTAACTGGGGCTCCTTGTCTAAGAATAAGGCCAGGTGTGTAATTAGGTCAGCCTCCTGCTGCCCTAGAATCTTCGCACGGAGCTCAGCTCACGCCGCCCAGAACCCCCAGAGTCGCAACTCGGCTGGAGCTCTGAGCCTCCTGGGCCGTCCTGTGTCTGCATTTAGCTTCGTCTGGATTTGAGACATCTGTGACCTGTCACCCTGCCCCAGCCACCCTCACGTCCCTCCAGCACGTCTCCTTTAAAAAGTAATGTAGACCTCCCTATTTTATGGAAGAGAAAAGTAAAACTCATGAAGTAAACATTCTGACCATTTGGGGTTGATAGCAGTTTGGGATGAGAATAGCTGCTGGGCCAGACCGCTCTTGTTCCTTGCTCCCTGGGGGCTTCTCAGTAAGCTCTGTGTCAGCTGGTACGGTGGTGGTGGTGGTGCGGGGACCCTGGAGTGGCTGGCTGGGGGTGCAGTGGGGGAGGGAGAATTCTCAGAAATCTCATTTGCATGAGAGCCCAAAGTCTCCCGGTTTGGGAACTCCATCCAAGGGAAAAAGGAGCCTGCACCCAGCCTGACTATAAACAGGGTCAGCAAGGGCCAGTCCCCTCGTATGGTTTCGCTAACTTCTTTATCCAGGTGTGGCCCTTGTGAGTGAGTGGTGTTCCCGGTCCTGCCGGCCGGAGCTGCGCTGGAGCTGGTGGTCAGACCTGCGTCTGCTCAGGGAAGGGACAGCTGGGACCGGCAGCCTCACTGGAGCAGAGCCCGTGAGTTAACTGCAGCAGCGTGATCCACTTGCAAGAACAGTTGTTGGAGCCGTCTCACAATCCGCTAGGGAAACTCTTGCGTGATTTCTCTGTCCGCGGAGCACAGAGCTCCCTCCCATCCCAAACTCCATCAGGCTCCCTCCGACCCGCTTCAGCTCCACACTGCAAGGCAACACTTGGCCTTGACATCTCCCAGACCGCTCCACATCTGCAACCTTAAATTCCATCATCCTTAATTTTTTTTTTTTATTGAGATATAATGTACATACAGTAAAGGGCGTGGATTCTTACGCTTCATAGGTCTGTAAGATTCGGCCATGTTATTGTGGATGGCATAGTTTATTTTTCACTGCCAATTCCATCGGATGGACAGATCACCATTTATTTATCCATTCTTTTGGTGGACACACATTGTCTCTATAACCCACTTTCCTTCCTTTGCCCTCTTTGTTGCTCATTGACACCCCGATCTGGTAGCCCCACCATGTTTTCTTTCCTTTTTTTTTTTTTTTTTTTAAAGATTTTATTTATTTGACAGAGAGAGACACAGCAAGAGAGGGAACACAAGCAGGGGGAGTGGGAGAGGGAGAAGCAGGCTCTCCGCTGAGCAGGGAGCCCGATGCGGGACTCGATCCCAGGACCCTGGGATCATGACCTGAGCCGAAGGCAGCTGTTTAACGACCGAGCCACCCAGGCGCCCCGCCCACCATGTTTTCTTGCCCATCAGTCTGGCTACAGTGCCCAATCTCATTTCTTCTGTGGCCAAGACTCCTGCAAGGGGAGCCTCTCCCATGCCGCTCCTGCTTCACTACCTTCTGCTTCCACTCAGCCGCCGCCATCTTGCCACTGATGTCCCACTGGTCTAGGTCTCCTGTGACCTACCTTTGCCATATGTAGGGGACATTTGGGGCTTCTCTGACTTGGCCTTTCTGTGGCACTGTCCCTGCTCACGGTTCTCTTTCCCCCCCCAGGGTGTCCCCCCTTTCTACTTGTCTCCTACAAATCTGGCTGCTCCCTCTCAGCCTCCTTTGCTGTCTCCTCTCCTGTCTCCATCCCGACGTGATTGTTCCTGGGCTCTGTCCTCAGCTCTCCTCTCTCCTGAAGGGCCCTCTTGGTTCACTAGCTACCATAGATACTGATACAACTTCCTTCCTCCTCAATCCCTAGATCCCCAAACTGAAAGGATTTCTCAGACTCATTTGGTGGCAAGCCTTGATCGGGCCCTGACGGGAGCTTGTTTATTGTCTTTACATAACCACTTCGTGTGCATGAATAGTCATGTGTTGGCTGCAGGAATGTCAATGTGTTTGATCATGGGCTGTTGTCCCAGACCCACCAAGGGAATGATGGTGCATATATACACTAAATTATGTACTGCTTTCTTAAACTCAGAAAATATTGAATTCTGAAACATATCTGACCCCATGGGCTTCAGGTGAGGGTTTGTAGACCCAGAACTCATTCCCCACTCCATACCCTCTAAACAAGTCCCTTCGTTTCCTGCTGCCATCTCTGGGTTAGTGGTCCCTACTCCTGTGGCTCTTTAGGATCTTAGCTTCTTCCCTCCTTAGGATCACCTCCAGTTAATCAGTCCCCAGGTCCTAACTAACCCAATGACTCTCCGGCCAGCCCACCCCTGTCCATTTCCTGTAGATTCAGGCAGGTAACAGCCCCTGCCTGGCCTGCTGCAGTAACCTCTCAGGAGCTGTCCCGTCCCTGGCTGGCCAGTCCTCAGCACTGACACTAGAAGCCACTTTAAACCACAGGGGATCACATCCTTATCCTGCTCAAAATGCTACCAGGCTTTCCCACCACCTTCAGGGTCAAGGCCAAGTTCTTTAGTAGGACATAGGATCTTTCCTGATCTGGCCCTGCTCCCCTCCCTACCTCTTTGGGCCTCCCCAAAAGAGTTGTGGGCTCATTGCCCTCTCCCCTTTCAAGAATTGTGGGAATTCTTCATGTGGTCTGTCCAGGGAGCTCCTGTTCTTTTCAAAATCTGGTGGGTATCACCTTCTTCTGGAAAGTGCCCTCACCCCTGACAGATGAGTTCCCCTGTCCCTCTGGCTGGCTGCTTCTGGACCTCATGGGCAGCATCATATGCTCAGGACAGGGGTACTAGATAATTGGCTTACTTGGTGGATGGTACCATCAGGGGCTCATTCCTCAGAGCTCAGGGCAGGTGCTCATGAAATGCAAAAAAAAAAAAAAGTTTTACTTAAAACAATAAATATTAATTATATAGCATTTTGTATTCTGCTATTTTCATTTGGCATAAGTATTTCTTGAGTTTCGATGTCACGTAGTTTATTTTTCATTATCAAACCACCTATCAGAAAATCGAGTTACTAAAGTAATTAAATATAACCCTGCATTTTGACCAGGCCCCCGGGTGACTCACGCACATTGTTGTTTATTTTGAGTTATTACCTCCAGTCTTTTTGTGTCTGCATTTTGTCAGTGGTTGGCACACCAGTGCAAAAGCAATTTTGTGTTCTGCCTTTTTTCCTCGCGTGGCGTTCCATCTCAGGCAGTTTTTGGGTTCATCTTCTTGAGCACAATTAGTAAAGTTTGTCCAACCGTTTAAAGATCCAGCTGTGCTCTTCAGTTGGACCCCGAGGTGGCCTAGGCTTTTTCATGAATCGTCTTCTTGCATTTAGCTTTTTCTCTTTTCTAGATACCTTTGTAAAGGATGGATTCTCAGGACTGGAGGATTCAAAGGAAATGGACGCTCTTGCGACTGGATCTGCATGAAGCCCAGTTTCCCTCGGGAGAGTGACTGCTGACTACAAACACCGTGTGGAGGGGGTTGTCATCCTCTGAATGTGGCCCGTGGGACGGGCGCAGGTCCCATGCTCTCTCCCGGTCCTGCCTGATTCAACAGGAGATAGAGGCCAGGCTTGCAGAGGATTTACCAGCCCAACAAAAACATCTGGCTGCTCACCCCTCCCCTCCTGCCCTCCACTCCTCTCTACCTGGAGCTGAGCTCCTGACCTAGTGCAACTGTAGGGATTTCTAGTCTTTTTAAAAAAATTTTTAAAGGTTTATTTATTTATTTGAGAGAGAGAGGGAGAGAGAGAGAGCAGGGAGAAGGGCAGAGGGAGAGGGAGAAGCAGACTCCCCTCTGAGCGCGGACCAGGCATGGGGCTCCATCCCAGGACTCTGAGATCCTGACCTGAGCCAGAATCAAGAGTCAGACGCTTAACTCTCTGAGCCACCCAGGGGCCCCAGGGATTTCTGTTTTTACCCCTGCCTCCACCGGGCTACTAGGCCAAGTGGAAGAGGGTCCCTCCCCAGTGACCCCAGAAGGGAGTGACGGTCTCCCTCCACTGCCCCCACCAACTGGGCGGCCTGCAGGGAAAGCAGCAGGAAGGGGATGTTTCCCCCAGAACCTTCCCAGAGGCTGGTGGTGGTGTTGTTTGTGGTGGCAGCAGGGCTTTAAGAGAAGGGCCAGTGAAGGGAAAAGCGAAGGCTCAGGGAATGACAGAGGTTTCTAGAGCAAGGCCTTAACTTGGCTCAGCCGCCCCTTCCTCCTCTAGAAAGAGAAGAGGATGGTAATAATAGTAATAATATCCACAGCACAGGGCTGAGGTGAACATCAAGTGAGAAAATGAAGTGAAGACGTAGTTCTTGAAAAATGCTGGGTGTTTCCGTGAGGAATGAGAATCCCAAGGCCCAAGGATGGGGTGGATTCAGCCTCCCTGTGCACCCACTGTGTCTAGCATTGGATTGATTTGTTAGATGTCTTTTTATTTCTTTATTGTTATGTTTATAGATTTTGACAATCTTTTTTTAAAGATTTTGTTTATTAGAGAGAGAGAGCACAAGCAGGGAAAGCAGCAGGCAGAGGGAGAGGGAGAAGCAGGCTCCCCGCCGAGCAGGGAACCCGACGCGGGGCTCGATCCCGGGACCCTGGGACCACGACCTGAGCCGAAGGCAGACGCTTAACCGACTGAGCCACCCAGGCGCCCCTGTCAAATGTCTTTTTAAAAGTGAGGTCCTGAAACTTTGTTGTACATTAACTCACCCAGGAAGTAAAAATTGCCCAATGCTTAGGTCGCACTCTGGACAGTTACATGTGAATTTCAGAGAGGGAGGAGGTCCCTCCACTCAGCACTGGCGGTGGCTGCCCCTGAGCTTGAACGCTCACCTGCACTTGCCTGGCTGATTTTCCCTCATCAGAAGGTTTATAGCTCCCCAGGTGATTGGCGCATGCAGACTCATGCTCCACACTTGCCACTCAGGGGTGGTGCAGGGCGGCGTCATGCCGGTGATGATCTGGGCCCTTGTTAGAAATGTAAAATCTTGGGCCACACCCCACCCTGCTGAATCAGAAGCTCATTTAACCAGACCCCAGGTGATTCCTCTGCACCTCACAGTTCGAGAAGCCCTGACTGGCACACTGTCGTCAGAACATTGGTGGGGACCGGAGCACAGATGTTGGTGCCTGGCCCCTGGGTGCGGTCCTTGCTCTGCTGTTTATTAGTTTTGTGACTCTGGGCAAGATGCTAAACCCCTCGGTGCCTCTGTCTGGTCATCTGTAAATTCACAATAGTGGGAGGCCGGTCTCATGGGGTTGTTCTGAGGCCCGGCTCATGGTAAGCAACGCAAGGATTCTTCTGTTACGGTGACAAATCTCTTCCTGAAGGGGCTCTGAAATGCAGCAAGCCTCACAAGTGTGACAGTGGCCCTGGGGTCGGGGTCAAGAGGGTCCTGGGACAGCTCAAGGTCCCTCCCCGTCTGGACCTGCCATGAGCCAAGGGGCTCTCTGTACCCTGGGATGGGAGCAGAGACTGGCCACCTCAGCAGATGGCAGCAGGCTAGGAGGTGCCGGCTCCCAGCTGGGCCAGCACAGGTCACCGCAGACCCCACCGAGAAGTGGTGGATGACAATGGCTACCAACTACCAGCACGACCAGGCATAAGCCCCACATTGTTCAGTCAACCCCATGAGATGGCTGGGAGCGCACTTGGAGAAGTGGCCCGAGAAAGGGCTGAAGTGACAGAGTGTACCTGAACATCACTGGATGGCCTTCCTGTCCTCACGTGAAAGGGAAGCTTGGGATGGAACCCCAAGTTCAGCTATAGGAAAAGTAAGTTTTGCCATGTTAACTCCCAGTGGGAGGGCTAGGAACTTCCCAGTGATTTCCTATAACCAGGTATCCCCCCCACCCCTGTCTTTGTGTCTGACTACACAGGAACCATGCAATATGAGAAAGGGTGCTTGTTATTTTTTATTTTTTTTTTAAGATTGTATTTATTTATCTAGAGAGATAGAGGGAGAGGGCATGAGCAGGGGGAGGCGCAGAGGGAGAGGGAGTGAGAATCTCAAGCAGACTCCATGCCCAGCGTGGAGCCTGAGGCAGGGCCTGATGCGGGGCTTGATCTCATGACCCGGAGATCGAGACCTGAGCTGAGATCAAGAGCTGGATGCCCAACTGACTGAGCCACCCAGGTGCCCCAGAAAGGGCGCTTTTTAAAAGGTTGACGCAACATAAGCAGAAAGCACAGGATAATGGGTAAAAAGAGACTCTGGAAATGCGCCTGATTTCTGAAGTTAGATATTCCTCTGACACTCTCAATAAAGCCTGTCATTTATGGTCCATCTGTCTGTCCATTCATCTGCTAATCTATTGTCTGTTCATCCATCCATCCATCCATCCAACCACCCACCCACCCACTCACCCAATCATGTATCCAAAAATCCATCCATCCACACATCCATCCAGATCCATCCAGTGAGGGAATTTATCTCCTGAGCCTCCATATTCTTGCTTCATCATTCTAATAGTTGTTCATCTGGCATTGCCAAGGAAAGAACTATTCCACTGAAATACCTTTTTTCCAGATAATTTTTATCCCTTTAAGAGTGCCTAATTGCATTTAGTTTAGTCATTTTAGAGAGAAATTTTTTTAAGTGCGTCGTAAACTTGTCTTCCTTGCTAAAAGAGGACATGCTACATCATATGTCTTTTCGGATGATCCAGGTCAAAGCTCTAAATGGCCGCCATAGTGCTTGGTTGTAAGACCAGTGTTGTGGGCCCCCAGGCCTCTCTGCAGCTTGACACTAAACGCTCTGTTTGCTCTGTTCTTGATACTCACTTTTGTGCTTTTTGCTGATTCTGATTCTGCTCACCTGCCACTTCTTAGAGCTCTTGGCATGCTTCTAAGCAATTACTTCTTTAAGTGGCCTTGGGCTGGGAGAATTGATAACTAAGTGTGTTAGAATTGTGCACAAAGCAAGAGCCCTGAGTTCTTTTTTTTTTTTAAACATTTTATTTATTTATTTGAGAGAGCAAGAATGAGAGTGAGTACATGAGAGGGGGGAGGGTCAGAGGGAGAAGCAGGCTCCCTGCTGAGCAGGGAGCCCGATGCGGGACTCGATCCTGGGACTCCAGGATCATGACCTGAGCCGAAGGCAGTCGCTTAACCAACTGAGCCACCCAGGCGCCCGAGCCCTGAGTTCTTTGTGTATTTATTAAAGACTTATTTTTTGAAGTACACGAGTCTCCGGCCTTGTAGCCCCTCTCTGCTTCATCCAGGTTTGAAGCGTTCCAGGTGGTTGAAGTCCTTGGAGGCATAAGCCCTAGAAACGGAGGTGACATAGTATGTCAATAGACATGAATTGTTCTTCCTTGATCATAACTGCTTTCTTTTCTGAAGAAGGGAGGGGATACCAGAGACTAACATGAATGAATGGGGGCCCAGGGTGGGGTAGCTGGTCAGTGGTGTCCGAAGTGTCTGAGGGATAAGGAAGCTGCCGAGTCCCACTGATAGCAGGTGGCTGGGGAAGGGCCTCCTGCCTCCTGCTCACTCCTCGTGGCGATGGCCAGTGTGGACAGGGGAGAGCGAAGGGAGCCCCCAGGGGAGCCGCAAGGCTTGGTCTCCTTTCAAGGCCTGGAGCAGGACTGGCACCAGCGGTGAGAGGGGCACTTGGGGTGGGGGTCGGGGGCACCTCAGCCTGTAAGCACCCCACTTCCTGACAAACTCCTCACAACACAGCAGCTTCAAGAGTGACCCCTTTAAATGCACAGATAGGGTGACACTCAAAACGCTGACACGCACCTGCGCTAGCAAGGGGACCCTTCTCTCTAGGTGGGCAGTGGCCTGTCAGATGGAAACAGACAATATACACTCAGGCAGAGAGGGAGTGCCCTTCACTTCCCTCCCGCCTGGGGACAAGCGCTGCCTATTTGTGACAAACACATCAGCTCTGAACTTGGACACGGTGACTCCCCTCAGGCAAGTGACCACCCCACTGACAATCGGGCATCCTCCCTCCCAGGGTCACCCAGGGCACACCTGCACACTCCTGAGGCGCTTCTCTGAGGCTCCCTGCGCATCCGTACACATGCCCACATGCATGTGCTCAGACACACTCAGACCCAACGAGGCTTGGGGAGCTGGGGGGCTGATTCCAACGTTCTTCTCCCCGCCTCTCCAGGAGTTTTGTCAACCGCAGCTTGGTGCTGGGGAAGATTCGCTGCTTCGGCTTTGACATGGACTACACCCTGGCTGGTAGGGAGGGAGGGGGCAGGGTATCTGGGGCTAGGGGAGCAGTGGGCAGGCACCAACCAGCTGGTTCTGCTGGGTTCCTGCAGCCTACAAATCCCCAGCGTATGAGGCACTGGCCTTCGAGTTACTGCTGGAGTGCCTGGTGTGCACTGGGGACCCACACGAGATGCTGCATTACACCTACGACCCCTCCTTCCCCACCAGGTGCGGGAGCCGCCTGGGGTGGGAGGCTGTGGCCCGTTGTGAGCCCTGGCACCTCCACCCACAGCCTCTGCACTCTCTCCCCAGGGGGCTGGTGTTTGACATGCTCTGTGGGAACCTGGTGAAGGTGGACACCCATGGGAACGTGCTGTTGGGCACCCATGGCTTCACCTTCCTCTTGGAGTAAGGGACAAGGGGTGGAGGGCAAGGATGCTGGAGGAGAGGAGGAGGAGGGGGAGGAGAGACTCAGGCACACAGCAGAGGCTCAACAATGCCTGCTGGATAAGAGAGGGTGAACGGGGGTGTGGGGGTGTGGGGGTGGGAAGGAATGGCAGGGCTTGGATGGGCCGCTAGGAGGCGCTAGGGAGGGCACATTGCCTGCACCCAGCCCACTCCCTCCCCAGGGCAGAGATCTGGAGCTTCTACCCCAGCAAGTTCATTCAGAGGGACAACCTGCAGAGGTTCCACATCCTCAACACGCTCTTCAACCTGCCTGGTGAGGGCTGGATAGCGGGTGTGGGGAGGTGGTCGTCAGGACGCCCAGCTCCGGCCTGGGTGGGCTGCTGCCTGGGTCCCTGGGCCAGCCACTGACTGGCCTCTCCCCCCGAGAAACCTATCTGTATGCTTGCCTGGTGGACTTCTTCTCGGGCTGCTCCCGCGACACCAAGTGCGTCCCATGCCCTGTCCAGCCCTGGGTGACCAACAGGGCACTGCTGCTGCCCAGGGCCCACGCCCTGAACTGGGGTCCCTGCCAAAGAGCACAGACCCCTCCTGAGGGGCTCTAGGAGCTCAGTGGGAAGGCTTTCACTGCAGGGGGCCCCCCGACCTTGTAACTGGTGCCCCCCAAGGGATGAGCCACAGCACAGGGTGACACCCCTTCCAGCATAGCTGGGACATAAACTCAGTGTGTGGTTCGAGGGGTGACTCTGATATAGGGTCCAGGTTTGGTGGTCACCTCAGGCCCCCTTATTGGCCTCCCTGTCCTCTTGGCCTGCCCCAACTGTGACACTGGCTATCAGCATGGGAATGTCTTCATGTCCTTCCGAAGACTCTTCCAGGATGTGAATGATGCCATGGATAATGTCCACCAGTCGGTGAGTGCCAGGACCCCAGGACCCCTGACCTGTCTGCCCTCAGCTCTGCTGGGCCAGCCCCGAGGGCTCCAGCCCCCACAGAGTTTCCAGTCCTCTGCCCGCTGAGGACTGTGGTCTGGGCTCCCTGCATCTTGGACCCAGGCATGCGGGCAGGTTGGTCGCACGCATACATGCACCTGCGCGCACACACACACACACACAGAGCTCTGCTCCCGCCTGCAGGGCTGTCTGAAGGAGAAGACCCTGGAGGACTTGGACATTTACGGGGAGAAGGACGTGAGCGGGTCATGACCAGGCCTGTCCCTTTGTCCCCCTCCTCCCCAGGGCAGTGGGGCTATGTCCCTGCCTCCCTCCTCAAGATGTGGGCAGAGCTCTGTAGCCTAGCCTTGCTCACAGACTTTCCTGCCTGGCCTGGAGCCCGTGCCTGGGAGGCCGGGAGCCGAGAAAGGGATCCCAGGGCAGCTGGGGGAGGCCCCATCCCTGGAAGTGACACCTACCTCTGTTCCAGGTGCGAATCCCCAACCTGCTGGGCAAGATGAAGGAGGTTGGGAAAGTGTTTCTGGCCACCACCAGCAGCTACAACTACACGGATGTGAGTATGTGGATGGGGGCGCCCTTGGCCATCAAAGCCCTGAGAACTGCCTCCTTTCTGGCCGCTGCAGGAAACTGTATGAACAGTGAGGGGTCTGGAGGAGCCAAGACCCTGCTACCCTCCCTGTCTGGTTGGCATTTTGGGTTCCATTTCTTGGCGTTTTAAGGTCTCAGTGGAGTGAACAATTTCTCACCACATAGCTCCTGTGGTCCCCAGGGTGTCCTGTGAGGTGGGGTGAGGGAGGAGGCAGGCAGTGGCCCCTGGCCTAGCCGACCTGGGTGCTCTGACCCTTGCCCTGTCTTTGCCAGGCCATCATGACCTACCTGTTTGGCATCGGGGAGGTGAGTGCCACGTGCCTGGCTGGGGTGGGTTGTGCCAAAGGCAGGAGGGCCAGGCCAGGCCACAGTGCTGAGGGCCTCTCCCATGTCCGGCCCTCCCCTTGAGGAGGAACTAAGTGTGGGAGGGGGCTTTTCCCATGCATGGGCCTCGCTGCAGGTGGTCAGAGAGAGCAGGGGATGGGAGGCCAGTGACCTCAGCCAGGCCAAGGGTGGCGCTTGGAGTGGGGGCAAGGCCACTTAGAGCCTTGGAGGAGGCCATGAAGAGGCAATCAGACGTTTGGGGAGGGGCTCAGTGAGGTGCAAGGGGGTGGGGTCAGGCTGTGGCAGACCCAGGGGAGGGGAGTGTGTGACCCACCCTGGCACCGCGTGTGACCAGGAGTCACTGGCAGGCAAATGGGTGAGCAGGGCTCGAACTCAGCCACCGCGCTCAGATCCTCTGTCCCTGGGTCTCTGCCCGAGCGCTCTGAGGAGCTCTGGAGGCTGACGTGAGAGCCTGCACAGTATCCAACACCTGCTTCCACAAATACCTTTTGAGCACTTCCTTGTGCTAGGACGGTCACGGCCAAGGATGCTGGGGAGCCAGGGGCGCCGCAGGGCTGGGAGTCAGGACCAGGGCGCGTGGATGGCTTGTGACTTGAGCCCTGGCAAGCTTTCACGGTGCAGAGCGTTGCTGAACCTGGGCTGGCGCTTCCGCCAAGCAAGGCAGGCCAGGGGGTGGGGGACCAGGGAAGAGCTGGGCCATGTGTCAGGGTCAGATGTCCCAGGCTGCGTGTGTGTGTTTGCAGTGCTCTGCCACGCCTGCCCACAGGCTGAGGCCTCCGACAGGCCCTGGAGGTCCTACTTCGACCTGATTGTGATAGACATACAGAAGCCCCGCTTCTTTGCTGAGGGAACGGCGCTGAGACAGGTCAACACGGTAATGGCGGGGGCTGAGGCCCCATCCACCCTGACCGGGAGGGCCACGTTGTCATGGAGCCCGCCCCTGAGGCTGGACCTGCCCTTGGCAGCTTCCTCTCTGCTGCTCTGTCTGTCCCTGGAGACAGGGACCCAGGGGCCTCCTTCAGCGCTTGCTCTCACCTCCGTCCTCCCATGCCCCCATGGCTACCCCTGCTGCTCCCAGCCCCCTGCTCTCTCTGACCAGGGTGCCCCTCTGCCCCTCCAGGACTCGGGCAGGCTCCCCGTGGGCACCTACACGGGGCCCCACCAGCACTGCGCGGTTTACTCTGGAGGTACCAGCTCCCACCTCGCCCTCCTGCCTCCACAGGCACCCTACCTCGACTAGGAGCCCATGGCCCCAACCTGCCCACCAGGCAGGAGGGGCTTTGAGCAAGCCTGTCCTCCCGTGGGGGGGGGGCAGGCTCTTCGGACGGGGTGTGCGAGCTGCTCGGGGTGCAGGGGAAGGATATCCTGTACATTGGGGACCACATCTTTGGGGACATCCTCAAGTCTAAGAAGGGGCAGGGCTGGCGGACTTGCCTGGTGGTTCCTGAGCTGTCCCGGGAGGTGGCCATCTGGGCCCAAGAGAAGGGTGAGCTGTGGAGGGGTCAGGGCTAGGAAGGGGGGCGCTGGCCACTAGTGCGGAGGCAAGCCCCTTTGCCATCTTGCCCTCTTTCCCGTTGGGGGTTAGTAGTGACCATAATAATACTGTCCACTCTGTGGTTTACGAGAGCAGAACTACTTTATCCATGAGAAAACAGAGATCCAGAGAGGTTAAGCAGCTTGCCCAAAGTCACACAGCCAGAAAGGGCAAGGATGCCTCAGATTCCTATCTCCTGACTCCAGAGTACTGTGGTGTTTCTGTAGTCTGAGGCCTCCTTCCTCACCTGACTCGACCCTCCCTATTCACCTGAGGCCACTTAGAGAATAGAAGGTCCACCCCCCGACCTGGGAATGACTTGTATCCTCGGAATCAGGAATGGCTCTGAGCCCAAACAATTCAGGTTTGTTCTAAGAGCTCGGTTTGAGTCATTACCATGTGACCATGGGTGGGTCACCTGACTCCCTGGCCGGCTTCCTCACCTGTCCCACAGGACCTTTGCTATAACTTCTCTGCTCTGGGTGGAGCTTCACTTGATGTAAGGAAGGGGTGAAGGATGTTATGCACACAGCTTGGGGTGTGTAGACTCCTGGTGACCTCCAGCCTCACCACATGGCTGAGCTGGGCCTGGGGCAGACAAAGGAAGGTGGGGCTGTCACTCACGCCGCGCTGTCCCCTGTTGACTTTTCAGAGCAGATGGAGGAGCTGAAGAGGCTAGACATGCGTCTGGCAGAGCTGTACCAGTAAGAGCCCTGCCCACAGTGGGGAGAGGGTTGGAGGGTCCTGGTCAGTAGTCAGGAAATCAAGATCTGTTTCAGGCTGGCCTTCCCTAGTAAACTGGGTTTTGGGATCCCTCTGATCCCTTGGGTCATGCTGTGACCTCTAGGTCCTTCCTCCTTACCCACTCAGCATGGACTCAGGAGGCCTGTCCTCTCACACACATGTGCACACACCCAGCCCAGCACCCTCCCTGGGTGCCCGTGGAGCGCCCTGTGACCCCCATGGGGCCTAGGGAGGTTGTGCCTGGAGCTTGGAGGCCCTGTTCCTCTTCTCCTGGGTCATGTGGCCATTTTTGCACCAGGCACATGGATGGGAGCAGTTATGGGCTGCAAGTCATCAACTCCACCAAGAGGGAGATTCAGGTAAGAGTGAGTGCTGAGCGAGGAGGAGACCCTCACCAGCGGGGGTTGGGGGTGGGGTGTGGGCCTCCAGGCTGCCGGCCCCATCTGCTTCCTCCCAGGTTCCTGAGCCCAGTGATGTGATTTTCCCCAACCTCCGCAGAGCCACCTGTCCTTGTCTGCTGGCGCCCTCTGCTGGCCCATGTTCCAAATGACAGCAGAGCACTGCCACAGAAGGGCTGAGTTTAGCCTGTGGGGTGATTGTGGCGTGTCTCTCAATCTCCATTAACCCTCCTTGAGATATGCGGGCTTGTCGGGTTGCATCATGTGACTGACTAGTCAGCTGTGATCAGCGTCTGGGGGAAGCTAGATGAGCCACCCCAGAAGAGGGATTTAGGGCCAGTGAGCTGATGGGTCCTGGGAAAAGGAGGAAGGAAAACGCCCTGTGGCACCTCTGACCAGCCCCCAAAGCTGGGAGAGTCCCGGAGGCTGTGTCAGCGGGATTCAGGCCATTTGGCATGCACAGAGCCAGCTGGGCCCAATAATGAAGGATCTCTGCAGAGCCTTTGCAGGGTATAAAGCCCTTGCATGCTATTTGATCCTTCCATAGACCTGAGAAGTGGGCTGGGCAGGGACAGTTACCTTTATTTTATG
This sequence comes from Neomonachus schauinslandi, assembly GCF_002201575.2. Classification (NCBI taxonomy): domain Eukaryota; kingdom Metazoa; phylum Chordata; class Mammalia; order Carnivora; family Phocidae; genus Neomonachus; species Neomonachus schauinslandi. The sequence continues at coordinate 36,937,312 of NC_058412.1, forward strand.
GATGAGAAAACGGAGGCTCAGTGAGGGGAAATAGCATGCTTTTGGTCACTCTGGGTGTAAATGTCCAGACCAGTTCTCTAGACACTGAAAGCAAGGCCTGGTGATGAGGTGGGGGCCTGTGAAGGGGGCAGGCAAGGGGCCAGGTGTGTGGGCCTCTGCACGGGCTCTCTGTCGGGGCATCAGAAGCTACATTAAGCTGAGGGTTTGGTCTCGGTGGTCACTCTCCAGGTCCAGGCAGGTAACTGTGAGGAAAGCAGGGAAGGGGGGCCCAGGGCAAAGTGCAGAGCTGCCTCACCTCCCAAAGCACCAGGCGCCGCCTCTGGGTTTAAAGAACACAGCTCCTTCCCTACCAGGGGCAGAGGCCCCAAGTTCCCAGGGTGATAGACCCAGGGAGGGCGGAGCGGGGCCTGGCCCCAGCTGTGTAGGATCGGCTGTGGGTGATGCAGGTCCAGGTGGGATGGGATCTCCCCTCTGCCAGAGAGTCACCCGGGAGCTGGACCTGTGCTACAGCATGGTGGGCAGCCTGTTCCGCTGCGGCTTCTGCCAGATGCTCTCCTCCAACCAGCTGATGGGCTACGCAGACCTCTACACTGCCGCCCGCCTCAGCTTCCTGCGCTACCCGCTCGGCTCGCTTCATCGGGCAGCCCCGGAGCTGGTGAGTCCCTGCAGAGCCTCCCTGGCATCCCTCACCCTCTGCCCCAGAAGGACCCTCTGGTCCCCAGCCCCGCTAAGAGCTTTCGAGGTCGCCAGACCCAGTCTCCCACCTCCAGGTGGAAATGGGTCCAAGCCTTGCAGGGAACTGTGGGCAACCTAACAAATGCACGGGAGGAGTTGCAGCGCTAGAGATAAGATGCCGCAGCTGGGAAGTTTTCTTCCTGCCCAGCCTTCACACCTGCTTTAAACTGAGACCACCTTAACTCAGTATTTCCTTAGTAGAGAGGATACCAGATGCTAGGAGGAAGGCTGCAGTCCCTCTCCCCTCAGTTAACATAGTGACTTCAGAAGAAATGGACGAAGCAGATGATACAGTAAATGCCTCTGCTGGCTTTCCTCTGAACACCTGCACCTGCTCCTGGGTCAAGGGCAGGGAGGTGGAGGGCGATGATGTCACTGGGTTAATGGGAGCCGTGAGACTGCCCCTTGCAGTGCGTCCCTGAGCACGCATGTCAGTTCTCGCAATGAAGCATCGGTATTTTCATCTTGTAACATGGAGTCTCATGTCAAGGATCTGGACTTGAAAGGATTCTCCAGGGCTCCTTGCCTCCTGCTTTTCTTGCCACTCTCAGCTGCCTTCCAGATGCTTGAGAGGTGAAAACCATTTTCTGAGTGTCTCCTGGGTTTCCTGCATTGGCTAGGTGCCTTTTATTTATTTTGTTTTTAAGTAATTTTGCGTAATGCTCAGTATAACCCACCAGAGTGGTTTTTTTAAAAAATCTTCATCGTACCATTGGCGAAATGGAAGTGTAGAGAACCTAAGTACCTTGCTGTCACTGCTAGTAGACTGCGGAGTCAGGATTTGAATCCAGTGCTCTTGAAGAACTGGGGACATGCTCTGTCCCCTGTACCACACTGCCACACACTGGCAAGGAGGGAAGTGAGCTCTCAGTGTGCAGCCTCCTCTCATGGCCAGGTTTTTAGATGAGCAGGGCTGGAGAATTCCTGTTGGCCAAACTGGGGGGTCCGAAGCCTGCTTAGACATCGTTGCTAAAGTAGTGACCAGACAGGTGAAGAAAAAGCGACCTGAGCACCAAAGTGAAACATGTAAAGAAACCTGAGCTTTACCCAACCATGCTGGCCTGAGATTTTTGAGAAAGTGATGTCCATCTGCCAGAACCTTCCTTCTCCGGCTGACCCTCCTGGGCTTCCTCTTCTGCAGCATCATTGGACAAGAAGCCGGCAGCTGTGGGTAGAGTGAAGTGGTGGTGGTGGTGATGTGTGTGGGGGGGGTGTCGTTGTCTATGCATAACCGAGGGCTTCCAGAAAGCCTCGACACTGAAGGAGCTGCTCCATCTCCACCTGCATGTGTCTCTGCAGATGCCCCATGAGTCAGTTGTGGAGCAAGAACGAGCCAAACTCGATCCCTTCTCCTGCCCCTGCTTCTACAGCCAGAGGGTGAGTTGCTAGGAGGTGGTGGGTTGCTTCCGTCCACAGTAGAGCTGGGAGGAGCCAGCTGGCTGTGCTGGGGGAGCTCGCCACCTGGGGCTACCCTGGGCTAGAGTAGGGGTTCCCAATGGAATGGTATTCAGCCAAGGAGGCATCTTGTCTTCAAGGGTAATCATCCCTGAGTATTTATGTTGAAATTTTATTATCACAAATTGCTTTTCTTTGTATTTCTCCTATGTTATAATATTACACTGATTTTTAAAATTATAGAGAGAATAACTATATTAACTATGAATTTCAATTCAGGAGAGAAAAGAGGAAATTAAAATATTTTAATTTGGGGCATTGGATCCCCTAGGGCCGGGAAGCCCCGGCTCTAAGCCCAGATTCACAGGTTTTGTTCAGCAGAGGCTAGCTGGTGCCTTCCACCTCTCCAGACCACTTTTGGCTGATTCGTCTGACAAATCCATTCCCACTCTGGAAGAAGCTGCAGAACACGTGCTCTTCCAAGCTAGGATTCCTCTCTAGACAGCCTTTATAAACACAATGAGTAGGGGCTCTTCTTCAGCTCCTTTGTCACTTTGTGCTGCGTGGTCCCCCTGTGAGTGGACACTCCAGCTTTCATGAGTGGCAGACTTGGCTCCTAGCCTGGTTCTGCATCGCGGAACCCTGCATGAGGCTTCCTGGGGCTTGATTTTTAAAATGTTCACCTCATAGGCTTCCTCTTGCTGGGCGGTGCCAGGCTCGGTGTGCATTTTTTCAACCAGTGTTTACCAAGTGCCCCCTGCATGCCCAGTAATTTAGAAACCAAATAGTAAGCTACAGTTCCCCTGAGCTACGTCACCATTCATATCCAGTTTTATTTCTACACATTTCTTAAAAATAGTATTTTTGTGCACTTTGATTCTGTTACTAGACAGAATTTTTGCATAGCCCTCAGTTATGCATAGACAATAAACTAACAATAATACTCGATTGGCCATAGATGACTTCATTGACTGTTCTTTCTCTCCAGGTCACTATGAAAGACAGTAAATGAGATAGCCCGAACATCTTTGAGCTTGGTGTATACGTGCATTAAAAAACATATACAAAGTCATACTCATGACTTAAAGACTTGGTACTTTATTTTGGTAGGAGCTGCTCTGTGGCACTAAGACCATGCCCTTCATTGTTCCGATGTCACTGATTTGAATTCACTTCTCTGGCTCCTGTTTCGTCTGTTGGTAGCATCATCTGGTATTATCTAGAGGCTTAGAATGAATATACCTATGTAACTGAAATGACAAAACCAACTCTCGAAGGAACAGGTCTGTGAAAGAGTTCGCTAGTTTCGCTTTCTGTGGATAATCAAGGGAAACATTTGGAATATCTGAGGATAAATAAGGGATGACGGGCCATGTACTGAGAGAGTTTCAGAAGCTTGCAGGTCTGGTACTGCTAAGACCTTTCGTTCTTCTTCCTGGGTTGACTTTTGGGCCTGAGTCTGTAAAGCAGCTTCTCCAGGCAGAGACCAGGTATCCCTGGTCTTGTGTCTTCAAACACTACATTCTTGTTCAAGGGCTAGAGGGTAGAATTTTATCAGGAAAATTGTTCAGACCCTAGGGCCCATGCTTTTCTGGAAAGATGCTGAAATAGGGTGCAGTAGCTAATACTACAGAAATCAACTGTTAGAATTCCCCGCTAGGGTAGTGAGAATGCAGAGAGGGCTGGGGGATGAATAGCCACCAGAAGAACTCTTCAGGTCTGAGGAAGAGTGAGGGAGGGGGAGGGGGATGCGGTGGCATGCTTTTTCCTTCTGCCTGAAGCATCCCCTCCCTCTTCTCTTGTTAAACCTGCTCTTGCCTCAGACTTGAGGGGCCTCTCCACCTCCCTGACTGGATCCGATCCTTCTGTTGGTCCCATCCTAGGGACCTCTCTTTCTGGGGATTATTCCATTTTCACACATTTGTGTCCCCCCTAGACTCTTGGCTTCATGGGGCCAGGTCACATGGCTCATCGCTGCATCTCTGGCATCTACGGTGTCCTGTCTGTTTTACTGAGTGAACTATGTCACCTGGTTTATTACATTATTATAATATTACATTACATATTATACATTGCAGAGGAAAGTGTGGGGCATAGGTAGATTGTAAGACAAGAGGATGCGGGGAAAGACTAGAAAACTTTGGATTAGAACTCTGCTAAACTCGTAGGAATTCAGCTGGGGCATGGTAAGGTGGAAAATACTTCTATCTGGGGGCTGTTCATTTAATGCAGTTTTTTTTTTTTTTTAAACCTAATGTTACTTCTGTACTCATTTACCTACACTTTAGTTGGAAGTGAACTCCATTATTCCAAAGACTGTAGTAGATACTGATAGTCCATTTCTGGAAGAATTTTTAGTTGGGCATGTGGCCACCCAAAATATGTTTCCCAGCCTTCTTTGAAGATAAGTGCATGTGCCCAATGGCCCCGCAATCTTAAGTAGAAATAATATGTCCAACGACCAAGCTGTACCCTTAAAAGGAGAGGGGCATGTCTTCTACCTCCTCTCTTCCCGGATCCCTCTGGCTGGAATGTGACATTGGTTGGGAGGCATCCCTGGCCATATGGACAAGGCTGTACCCCAGGGATAGTAGAGCCACAAGACAGACGTGGCCTGGGCTTGGCACCAAACACTGGACAGTTTCACTTGAACTGCTGATGTAAGAGAGACCCGTTTCCCTTTGGGACTAGCAGCTGAATCGATACCCTAATTCTGACATCCAGCCCTGAGCAGTCAGAAAGGAAGGGAATAGAAACATCATCCATGGGTTAGTGGCCTGGTGGTAAAAAATGTGACCAAGTCACCTCATTTGTAGAATAAATGACAGTACTCTGGCTCTCATAGTAATTCCTGTTTGGTAAATGGGAATAGTTCAGGAAGTTCTTCCTTATCACCTTCCTACTCCGCATTTCCTTACATGGAGTAGAGGCGGGGATTGAAAAGCTCTGGACTTGGCGCCAGACAACCCTGAGTCTGAAATTTCAGCCCTATCATTGACCATCTAACTAGCGTCTCCATACCTAGGTCATAAGGCTGTTGTGAAGATGTAGTGAGATAAGATGCACAGAACACAGCCAGAGGAAGCACTAAATAACAGTGTCCTGCACTACCGTTTGTGTGCATAGGACTTTTCCCCTAGCAACGGACAGAAACCTAATTGAAACTGGCTTTCAGATTTTGTGATCTCTCAGCAAATCCCTGGGTATTGTTTGGCATCGCAGGTAAAGGGAGTCTGTCCAAAGGGAAAGAAAGGGCTGGCTGTGTGGATTCCTGCATTTTGGTCGTGGTGACCATCTATTCTTATTGAAAATTAGTATACTTATGGTTTTATAGCTCAGTTTTATGAACCTTGTCATTATAAACCTGACCTAGAGAGATGGTGCTTCCCTCATCGTGATAAAATCTAGTTCTTGGGTGAGGATCATGGTCAGACCCTTGGTCAACATGAGTTCTCCGTGGTAATGAATGTTCCCTATGAGGCCTCTTAAGATTGCCTAACAGTGTTTCCCTGGATAAAACCCTAATTCTCTAGGCCAAGACATCATCACTGTTTTTTTTTTTAATAATAAATAAAATAGGGGCACCTGGGTGGCTCAGTCGTTAGGCGTTTGCCTTCGGCTCGGGTCGTGATCCCAGAGTCCTGGGATCGAGCCCCGCATCGGGCTCCCTGCTCAGTGGGGAGTCTGCTTCTCCCTCTCTCTCCCCACCGCTTGTGTTCCCTCTCTCGCTGTGTCTCTATCAAATGCATAAATACAATCTTTAAAAAAGTAACAATAAAAAATAAAATAAATGAATAAGCAGGAATGAACAAAATTTAATTTTTTTTGTTTTAGATAATACTTAAATATTAAGAAAGCTAAAATTTAAAAATTCACAATATGCAATCAAATGCACAATATGTTGGCTACGTTTTTCTATACATTATATTTACATAATGATTCTAATTTTACCTTTCCAAGAACAGTTGCCCAGGAGGAAGGAAAGGCAACCTATAATAGTCTCTGGGGCTTATACTGTCTTCTCAGGCCAGGTGTCCTATAGCAAAGAATTGAAGTGAAGCAGCAAGTGACCCTCCCCTCCCGTCTCCCCTTCTCCCTGTTGTTTTTCTTTGAAGCATTCTGAATAACAAATGCACAATTAGATTTGGATATAAAAGCTAGACGACTACCGTAGTTCAGAACTGTATTTCATTGGAGAGGCCCCGGCACAGACAGGATGGGAATTGCTCCCTCATCTATAGGGACGCTGTGATAGAAATCAGAATCGCACATAAAAGTCATCTGGGATCTCTGAGCAAAAGCATAGCTAGCATCAGCTCCGTAAAATGAGGGGATTTGATCAGACAGGCTGTCACGTGGCATCTGGTCCAGAAGGCTAGCTTCTAAGCTCCACTCGTCAGGGCAGGGAGGACTTGCCCTCTCTGCTAAGGCGGATGTAGGAAGGAAAGTCTATCATCCTGTGGCACCAGCCTCCTGATGTAAAAAAGAACTACACTGAGGGTAAATTAGGTCAATAAAGTGAAAATTTTTACCATACTTGTGCGGTAAATGAATATTCAATAGTTTAAAATGTATGTACTATAAAACTGTGGCAAACTATAGTCTTAAATAAACCAAAGACAGTCCCGTGGGCATATTAAATTTGAGAGTAAGCCCAGTGATTTACTAAATCCTGAGAGCCCACAGTCTGCCTGTCCATTATATAGTTTTGTCCAGGTCACCTGGACAAGGGTATTTCTTGTTTCGTGGAGGCTCTGAAACACTTAAAAAAAAAAAAAAGGCATTAAGAAATTATGACTCGAGGATTTTAAACCCTAATGTTACAGGCAAAGCCTCATTTTTACGGAATATAAAACACTCTGTTTCTTCCACTTCTAACAGCTCATTAAGAGAAGCCACTACTAAATCATGTTCCTGCAGCATTTCCGGGTAGCGGGACCCAGCTCGCTCAATCCTTGCTGAACGCCGCACCGGGGTAATGAGCTTCATGTCTTGTACTTCTGGCAGTCCACTTATTCTGTGAGACAGAAAGATGCGTTCAGAATCTTATAACTTCTTTTGAAATTCTTATTATTCTGAATTTTTTACTTCTGTCCTAATAAAACACGGTAGGCACTTCAATGGAAGTTGACCTAAGGGTCTGCGTAGAGCAGCTCTTGTCCTAAGATGGCTCTTCCTTGATTGTCAGAATGAACTGGGTGGTGTCCATCTGCTCTCGGATGGTATAAGCACAGGGATTTATTGAATGAAGCGTTAAGTGTGGTTTTTATTTGATACTTGGCAGTTGGTGTTTGTTTATTCCATAAACTTTCGAAGAGTTGATAGGTTTTAAGGAAATTGGGCCTAACACCAAATGGGGTTGGACAAATGAATTCTAAGAGTCTAGCTTTGACAGAAAATTATCAGAAAAACATCTTTTAAGATGGTGGACCAAATCACAAATGGAAACTGGAACAAACTGGGCATCTTCCTTGTAAACTTTAATGTGTTCCAATAAAAAGTAGCCCTGAGGATAGTTTGCAGAGAACTTTCCATGTAGTGAATCTGGTCTACATCTCACAAACCCATTGATTACATTAGCCTAAGCAAAACTTAGCAGGCCAGTCTGCTAAAAACTCTCATAATAAATTCCAGAGCCAGAAAGAGGTGGTTTTCAGATCTGCTTGCCTTCATCCTTCCTTGAGTTGGCTGTAAAGCCAGGACTGAGAGAGGGGTTTAGGACTGGAAGAGGCCCAGCTTTCCAGGGAATGGAAATATAGAACTGTGTGGTCGTGGTGCTTTTGTTTGGAATTCTCTTTTAAGATCGCGAACAGAGACGGATGTTATATTAATGTTTTGGGAAATGGCACTGATACATGACACAGTTCCTATGAATTCTGCCTTAAACTTATACTTGTTCAAACACCAAACACTTTCAATAAAATGAGCAGCTTCTATCTCGTACATACCCAACAGCGGAGCCTGTTCTTATAGGGTTATTCGCTGTCCCTTCCCTCCTACAGCTACAGAGGTTGCCCCTGCTTGGCACTCTGTGTCCCCGCCTCAGGGCCTGGGAGGAAAGGCGGGTGGGATCTGTAAGTGCAGGACCGAATCCAGGAGGGAGGGGAAACCCATTCCGACCTGTCTCCAAACTCCAGCACCACCTTCCTCATGGCGGGTCAGGTCTCCTTGGAGTGCTGTGAGGGCGATGGTGTGTGTGCACAGAAAGGGCACAGGTCTTCATGGCAATGGTTCCAACCCTCCCCTCACCCTCAGCTCCTTTCCTTAATGCCAAAGATGGATTAGACCACCTGGTCCTCACATGACGCAGGGGTGTCCACAAACTACTGGTACTCTGGATCTGTGGAAGTGAAACTGAGAACAGGGCTTGAGTTAGACCCGTAAACACAAAGCTTACTTTAGAGTTTGCTTACCTAGGGATTGGGGCAATCTGTAATTTGATACCAGGATGATTATCCTGTTCTGCCTTGGTTATTTGGGGTGTTGCAATAACCTGGTCTCCCTCTTTCAGAGAAAGACAAGACTTTTCAGATTCCGTCTTATTGGCCAGTTCTGCTGTTGCTGTTATATTTGTCTCAGCAACTGAAGAGTCAGAGGTAACTCCTGTGTATGCAAGGTCAAGAAGGAAAGTAAGGTTTAGCAACTTAATACTAAAACTAAAAGTCAATAAAATGAAAAATCAATATACACAATGATTTCCCAATTTAAAAAAGAGTAACTGATTTGAAGTGAGAGGTATAGTTTTTCCTGCCCAGCCCTCTAGAAATGCCCTGCTACATCAGGCCATCCTTCTAACCAGCCCTCCAGACAGCCTTTGGGCCTTCTTGGCCCTTGAGATGGATCCTTGATAGCTTTTCAACATTCTGAACACATCCCCACCTCTTACTCGCTCTTGAGAGAGGTTCCCTTAGGGACTAGTCATTGTTCTTTTACCCTTATACCATATCTTGGGTCAATTTCCTTGACTCACTAGGGTTAACTCACTTAACCTTCCAATCCCTTCCTACCCAGGGATGACCACATGGCTATTACCTTGGGCAGTGGGCGAGAAAATGTCTTGTGTTAACATAATATACATGATAGCTCAATCACAGCAACCAAAAGGAAGGGAAGGAAATTAGACTGAGGTAGGCAGATATTGTGGCTGGAGGCTAAGACCCTAAAAGAGGTCAATGGGGGCCAAGAAGTGGGAAAGGCAGATTCCTGTCTTTTTTCTTATCCCTCTGAAGAACAATGCCATGAATTATAAACAAATATCTGAATAGTAGCATCATTCCCAGTATAAGAGTACCACTGAGTATATCTACTCTGTGACCTTATTCCCAAAAGTAATAGATTAGTTAGCTATCATTCCACATGACTTGATTGTTCCCCGAAGTTCAACCTGTCTTAAAGGAAGAACATCTGTCACCTTCTAAGATCGGAAAAATAATCTATTTTATTTTCTCAAAGTAGCTTCTTTTTCTTTCCATTCATATAACAAATATAAGCAATTATAGTGGGCTACTCATTGTATTTGGCACAGTATTTTTCAAAGAAGAGTTTTCTAAAGGTTCTGACCAATGACAGCAATGGTTAGCTAAGTGAAAAGGTTCCTGCTCCAGCTATTTTTTTTTTTAAGATTTTATTTATTTATTTGAGAGAGAGAGAGAACACAAGCAGGGGGAGCAGCAGAGGCAGAGGGAGAAGCAGGCTCCCCACAGGGAGCCTGATGTGGGGCTTGATCCCAGGACCATGAGATCATGACCCGAGCTGAAGGCAGACGCTTAACTGCCTGAGCCACCCAGGAGCCTCTGTTTTTAAAGGCTATAATGTGAATTTGGATGTGTGAGTGCTGGTGGGTTGTTATAACACAGAGGCATCTCTCTCTTCTGCCCCAGTCTTGTCTGAGAAAGAGCTACTTGTCTTATCCCACCTAGCACTCCAGGGAAGCAAGACACCCTACTCTAGGCCGCTCTTATGAAAACAACCTATGTTTGGTGTTGAGCAGTATATTTACTTATAATAATAGAAATAATTCAGCTGATGATGATGGCTGAAAAAACCAGGCTATGAAAACCAAGAAGTGAGAGGGATTTCAGGGGACTTAAAATTCTTTTCTTTTCTCTCCTATGTGTTCCTCCACGACTTTTACTTGAGCAGCTGGAGGGAGTAAATTTAAATACAAAAATAATAGTACCTTCTGTCGTTCTATTTGGGTCTTGCAAAATATTAAGAACAACTTCCCGTAACTCTTGTATCGGCTGGAAGAAAGAAAATACCCAACCAGTATTAAAAACATTCATGGAGAAAATGATCTAAGGAACTTCGCTTAACAACAAATGAGCTTCTTTTTATAATAGAAAATGTTTTCTTTTTAAAAATCTCTTATCTGACTATAAGTAACATTTAAAAAGTTTCAAATTTATAGCTTTATGTGAAAAACGAAGGAACAAAGAAAATGTTGGTTAAATGCTGGCATGCTTGACTTTAACGAAGAAATGCACATATGGAAAGCTGTCCGTAGTGACATTTCTCTAAATCAGTTAATTTTCTTATTGACTTATATGATCCCACTGAAGATGTGTCCCCACATAAAGATTCTGGCCCAAAGATGTAAAGTTAGTTATACAAAAATGCAGCATACGTTTTTTTCAGTCCTAACTGAATTTTTGTTTTTATCATAAAAGTCATATCTCATTACAGAAAAATTGAACAATAGCCAAACTTAAAAGGAGAAATCACCCATAATCCAATCACCCAAATACAGCCTTTAGTTAGTATTTTGGATATTTCCCCTAACCTTTCCTTTCTTTCTTCTTTTATTAATAACTTAAAAAACATAACATTAAATAACATATAAAACATATAACATATAAAATACAATATTAAACATAACATAAAAAACAAAACATTAGAAAAAAGCCATTATTATTAAAAGTACTTTTCTGGTAAAATTATCTGAGATAGACTTCCTTTGTTTCAAAGTATCTAAGCCATGACATGAAGTAGAGTACCATAAATGAACTGTAATTTCTCATAGGAATATTATATTTGGAGCTTTGTCTTTCTGATCTGGGATTCTGTATCAAATAAATAATAGATGTAAACTGACAATAGAGCATAAAAGCAAAGCTATTTATACATTTTCACTAAGTCTAATGTGCTTTAAGCTTAAGGGAATGGGAATAAATGTACAGAATATATTGTAAAAAGTCTGAATTATATAAAACATTTATCAAACATTTTACATTTTTACAGGTTTCTAGTTAAAGACGATGGATTGAATATATATTTGTTTCTAATCCCCATGGAAACTCTAGTGAAATGATAATGGGATTAAAGGAGGCAATAACTACAAAGAATAGAAGAAATAGCAACAAGATCTGGAAGCGAGAATATAGAAGGAAGAGGTAACCAACTTAACCAGCTTGAAAGAGCTGAATCCTAAGCTGGCAATGTGGCTGAGAAACGACATGATTCAACCCCAGGGCCTTTCTGAAAGGCTCAAGAATGAATGGTGGGGTCAAAATCAGGAGGACTCTTGAGCATCTGTTCAGCAGTCAGACCTCCAAGTCTTTTTTTTTTTTTTTTAAGATGTTATTAATTGAGAGACAGCACAAGCCGGGGAAGAGCTAGAGGCAGAGGGAGAGGGAGAAGCAGACTTCCTGCTGAGTGGGAAGCCCAATGCGGGGCACAATCCCAGGATCTTGAGATCATGACCCAAGCCAAAGTCAGATGCTTAACCAACTGAGCCACCCAGGCGCCCCTCCAAGTCTTTATCCTAACAGAAAACTGAAGATGTATTTTCCAGGTCTCTGGGGAATATCATGCACTATTGAGGGTGGGGATGCCCACTGAAAAAAAAAGGTAAATGAAAGTTTCCATGCTGAAGGTTGAGACTCCCAGCTCTCTTCTCCCCCACAACACTAGTAGCCTGGTTTCCAGCTCCCAGGAAGAAACTGGAAGATTCTTCTTTAGAGAATATGGCCAGTTCTAGAGGAAAGATCTGAAGACACTGATAATGAGGGTTCTTCAACCAATTGGCTCAGCCAGATCACCCTATGGTAAAACCTCATTCTTTTCTTTCTCCTTTCTTTCTTTCTTTTCTTTCTTTCTTTCTTTCTTTCTTTCTTTCTTTCTTTCTTTCTTT
>NC_058412.1:36949583-37029381 GCF_002201575.2 Neomonachus schauinslandi
TTTCTTTCTTTCTTTCTTTCTTTCTTTCTTTCTTTCTTTCTTTCTTTCTTTCTTTCTTTCTCTCTCTCTCTCTCTCTCTCTCTCTCTCTCTCTTTCTTTCTTTCTTTTTCTTTCTTTTTCTTTCTTTTCTTTCTTTCTTTCAAGATCTTATTTATTTGACAGAGAGAGACCCAGTGAGAGAGGGAATACAAGCAGGGGCAGTGGGAGAGGGAGAAGCAGGCCTCCCGCCGAGCAGGGAGCCCGATGCGGGGCTCGATCCTAGGACCCTGGGACCATGACCTGAGCCGAAGGCAGATGCTTAAAGACTGAGCCACCCAGGTGCCCCGTCCAGAGCTTTTTCAAATCCACCTCTTTGTATACAGCCCTGTTTTTACTGGCATCTGAGTAAAGCCTTTCATGAACAATAGAAAACAAAAGAAAATAAAACTACCACTACCATCAACAATAACACAAAACAGAGAGAGAAGAAAAGCATTGGGGTGGGGGGGGGCGCCTAGGTGGCTCAGTGGGTTAAGTGTCAGACTCTTGGTTTCAGCTCAGGTCATGATCTCATAGGTCATGGGATTAAGTCCCGAGTCAGGCTCTGTGCTCAGCAGGAGCCTGCTTGAAGATTCTCTCCCTCTGCCCCCCCCCCATGCACACATGCCCGCTCTTTAAAAAAAAAAAAAAAAAAAAAAAAAAAACCAAAAAACCCCCCCCCCCCCCACTACCACCAACAATGAAAAACAGAGAGAAGAAAAGCACTGGAGAAGAAAAACAGACAACACAGATGGAAATGGGAATGTGAGGGTGATGGTGAAAGGCCCCAGGATGACATGCAAAGACGGTGGTAAAGAGCAACCTGTCGAGACTGGAACATGTCACAAAGTTCTGGGAGAAGGGTCTCTAAGAAAAAGAAATCGATAGGCTATCTGATGTTTTAAAAGTATTGAGAAATTTTGGACCTCATCAAGATGAAAACCTTCTGCACAGCGGAGGAAACAATCAACAAAACTAAAAGGCAACCAATGGAATGGGAGAAGATATTTGCAAATGACATATCTTATAAAGGATTAGTATCCAGAATCTATAAAGAACTCATCAAAATCAACACCCCAAAAATAAATAATCCAATTAAGAAATGGGCAGAAGACATGAACAGACATTTCTCCAAAGAAGACATACAAATGGCTAAGAGATACATGAAAAAATGCTCAACATCACTTGGCATCAGGGAAATACAAATCAAAACCACAATGAGATACCACCTCCCACCTGTAAGAATGGCTAAAATTAACAACTCAGGAAATAATAGTTGTTGGTGAGGATGTAGAGAAAGGGGAACCATTTTGAATTGTTGGTGGGAATGCAAGCTGGTAAAGCCATTCTGGAAAACAGTATGGAGATTCCTCAAAAAGTTAAAAATAGAACTACCCTAAAACCCAGCAATTGTACTATTGGGTATTTATCCAAAGGATACAAAAATGTTGACTCAAAGGGGCACATGGACCCCGATGTTTATAGCAGCACTATCTGCAATAGCCAAATTATGGAAAGAGCCCAAATGTCCATCAACTTATGAATGCATAAAGAAGATGTGGTGTATATATGCACAATGGAATATTACTCAGCCATCAAAAAGCATGAAATCTTGCCATGTGCAACAACGTGGATGGAACTAGAGTGTATTATGCTAAGTGAAATAAGTTAAGTCAGAGAAAGACAAATATCATATGATTTCACTCATATGTAGAATTTAAGAAACCAAACAGATGAACATAGGGGAAGGGAAGGAAAAATAAAATAAGATGAAAACAGAGAGGGAGGCAAACCGTAAGTGACTCTTAACTATAGAGAATAAACTGAGGGTTGCTGGAGGGGTGGTGGGTGGAGGGATGGGTTAAATGGGTGATGGGCATTAAAGAGGGCACTTGTGTCACCACTTGGTGTTACATGTAAGTGATGAATTACTAAATTCTGCTCCTGAAACCAATACTACACTATATGTTAACTAACTTGAATTAAAAAAAAAAAGTATTGAGAAATTTAGACAATTAGAGAAAAGTTCGGAATCAATTGTATACTAATAAATACTCAGAATACTAAGCAAAGGGAAAACAAGACAATAATTAAGTTCAGGAAAAGTAGAAAGTCATGCTTGAAAGGCAAAATAACCTTAGTATATATTACGTGGCTCAATGTATTCATGTATTTCTTACATATTCATAACAATATGAATACAGGATTATTCATAACAACAGTGACCAGGATTTCCATATGACTCTAATATGAAAGGGGGAAACTCACTGTTGCCCCCTTTCCATGCTATTACTTTCCACAAGTGCATATTTCTACAATGAGTGTAAAGTGAGACACACTCACTTGACAAGAACAGTGATTCTATTAGTTTACATGAAACACTACTTATACCAAATAAATTAAAAAAAAAATTTTTAAAGATTTATTTATTCACTTGAGAGAGAGAGAAACAGAGAGAAAGAGAGAGTGTGTTGAGTGGTGGGGGAGAGTCAGAGGGAGAGGGAGAGAATCTCAAGCAGACTCCCTGCTGCGTGGGGAATGGGGAGCCCAACATGGGGCCAATCACATGACCCATGAGATCATGACCTGAGTTGAAATCACGAGATGGACGCTTAACTGACTGAGCCACGCAGGCGCCCCTCTAGCAAGTACATTTTTAATTAAATGTACATAAAGGACATGTTGTGCTTCATAATCTGTGTATAACTTTATGAAGTGAATTAGAAGTTTAACATAACATTGTATGACTGCCATATGGCAAAAAACAGACAACTCGCATGAGAGAATTTTCAGGAAGTCATCCACCCAAGACAGATACTCACTGTTGCCCCGTTTCTAATGGCCTCTTCATACAGCCCAATAACATCAAAGGTGCCTTTACTTGCCAACAACTTTGCTTTACAGATCCAGAATTTAGCAAATTTTTCGACCTCAGGAATACTGGACAATATGGTAAATATTGCATTAGAAGGTACACCCTGTAAAAAAAAAATACCCAGAGGTAATTATTACCATTTTGCTGTTATTCTTATATCGAATATTCATCAGAGCAGTTATGCAGAAATCAGTCTGATCACTTTTTCTTAATTTTTTAAAAAATTCAATTTTACTGAGGTACAGTTTACATATAATAAAATGTATCCATTTAAACAGTATATTTCAGTGAGTTTTGACACTGGTCATTCAATTTTAAGAGTTACATGAGACCAAATAGTAAAATGTTTTTCATAGCTGAAGGTAAGGAGTATGTTTACATTTTTATGCAAAACCAAACCCCAAACCAAACCAAACCCTAGAGTAATCAACATTCATATATTTCTTACATATTCATAATAATGTGAACACTGAATAGTGAGTAGAATTTCCATATGTCTCTAACAGAAGTATGAAGGATGGCACAGGTAAGCAAGGGTCATAGGGGTGTGTGTTGGGGATCCATGCAGCCTAATTCTCACAAAAAGTATCTTTAAAATGTCCTAATTTGGTCCCCTTCTGGCTTGTACCCAGAGCGGGCAGTGACATGGACCAGGAGGAATATGGGGAGCTACCATGACCAGAAACCCAGATACTGGCACACTCGGCTAAGCAGCACCTCCTAGTCCTCCTGAGTTGGGGAAGCCCCAAAGGTAAGCTCACAATCAAGAATCATCAATGTTTGAGAAAACCAACACTACACGAAAGAGGCATAAAACTCAACAGAGTTGAAGAAGAAATCAACGAGCTGAAAATTTGGCTGTGGAATTCTCCCAGAACTCAGTGCGACAGAACAAAGAAATGAAGAGTATGAAAGAAAAGTTAAGCATTCTGGAGGGAATATCTATTACTCAGGAATTGCAAGATCCATCTAAGAGATGGAACATTCACCACGACCGATCGGACATTAATTTCAACAAATTCTATCAAGGGCGCCTGGGTGGCTCAGTTGGTTAAGCGACTGCCTTCGGCTCAGGTCATGATCCTGGAGTCCCGGGATCGAGTCCCGCATCGGGCTCCCTGCTCGGCGGGGAGTCTGCTTCTCCCTCTGACCCTCCTCCCTCTCATGCTCTCTGTCTCTCATTCTCTCTGTCTCAAATAAATAAATAAAAAAAATAAAATCTTTAAAAAAAAAAAAAAAAAATTCTATCAAGCAGAACACATACAGGCTACATTTACAATGCAGTATAATTAAAAGTTGGAAGAAAGTCAGGAAAAACAAAACAAAACAGAACTCTATCTGGAAGTTAAAAGATATTCTTCTAAGATAACTTTCAGGTTAAAGAACTCAAAATGGAAATCTCAAACTATTTAGAGATGAACAATAATGAAAATGCATGTCAATTATTAACCTATGGCCTCCTAGCTCCAAACCAACCTTTTATCCTCTGCTTTGGGACACTAGGGCTGGAATTCTGTAAATCACCCACTGTTTTCACAGCAGCTCCTTGCTGGGCTCTGCCAGTCGGGGGAGCTAGAGGGAGACTGTGGGGATGGAGAAGAGAGGGACTTCCTCTTTCCCATTTGCCTTTGCTACCTCAACAACGGTCCTTCACTGTGGCAGCAGTAGTTGGTTCTAGCCTCCACCTCTTTTCCTGGCACTTACAGATCCTGCCTCACTGTGCTCTTTCAGAGGCAAGAGCACCGACTGGGTAGCATCCTTTCCTCGAGGTCTGAGTCCCAGCTCTGCTGGGCCCCTCCTCCAGTTTCTGGTACCAGCATCTGCTGGGTAGTATGGCCTCCTTAGAGTTGGAGTTTGTTTCTCCTAGCTTCTAGATTCTAATACCCTCAACCTCTCTTTGTTCCCCTTAGACGCAGTGGGTGATAGCCGCTACCTGAAGTTAGCGCCTCTGTTACCTCAGGTTCCTTTTTGCTGTCAGCTCTGTGTGGAGTACCCATATTTCCTCTGATGGTCCCTTTACCATTTTTGTGCACGCAGGCTCACAAAGTGCTTTCATGTCCAGCAGCCAGCATCTACTCCTCTTTGTATGTACCAGAGAGTCAGGGTGCCTGGGAATTTTTGTCTCCACAGGTGCAGCCATTAATCAATGCCATGGAAGTATTAATACTATAGCTTCTTTGCCCCTGATCAGGATGCCTCTGAGAGGTCTGATCCAGTCTCCAGAGCTCCCCTGTGGGATTGTGCCACAGTTATATTCCATGGATTTTGCTTGATACCACATCCCACTTGTCTTCCTTCCCTTCCTGGCTCCACATCCCCACTCCCCTCTGTTTTCCTTGGGATCCTCTTCCTAATAAGTTACTTTCACACAAATTCTCCTCCTAGGGTTTGCTTCTAGGGAACTTACATAAGACATTGTGAAAACAACCTTTACATTACATTCTTTCTATTAAGATACCTGGTGCAGTTTCTGTTTTTCTGAGTTGACTTTGACTAATACAGAACATTACCTAATCAAACATAAAGGGTATGACCAAAGCTAAATTCAGAAGCAAATTTATAGCATTAAAATGTATTTTAAGAAAATAAGACTGACATAAATGATTTAAGCTTTCAACTAAAAAGGCTAATTAAAAACAGTAACATAAAAATAGATGCAGACATTGATGCAAGAGAAAAAAAAATCAATAAAACCCCAAAGATGGCCTTTTAAAAAGATTGATAGAGAAATCTTTAAATAAAAGGCACAGGGGAGGGCGCCTGGGTGGCTCAGTTGGTTAAGCGACTGCTTTCGGCTCAGGTCATGATCCTGGAGTCCCCGGATTGAGTCCCACATCGGGCTCCCTGCTCGGCAGGGAGCCTGCTTCTCCCTCTGACCCTCCCCCCTCTCATGTGCTCTCTCTCTCTCATTCTCTCTGTCTCAAATAAATAAATAAAATCTTAAAAAAAAAAAAAAAAGGCACAGGGGCACCTGGGTGGCTCAGTCGTTAAGCGTCTGCCTTCAGCTCAGGTCATGATCCCAGGGTCCTGGGATCGAGCCCCACATCAGACTCCCTGCTCCGCGGGAAGCCTGCTTCTCCCTCTCCCACTCCCCCTGCTTGTGTTCCCTCTCTCGCTGTGTCTCTGTCAAATAAATAAATAAATCTTTAAAAAAAATAAAAGGCACAGAATTACTAAAATTAGCTTGGGAAATACAAAACCCAGATAGACCAATGCCCACAGAAAAAATTGAAAAGATATACCCCAAACTATGCCCCATAGTCCAGATAACTTTATGAGCAAGTTCTTACCAAACCTTCAAAGAAAAAATAATTCTCATGTTGTATAAACTATTTTCAGAGTATAGGAGAAGAGGAAAATGCCCAACTTATTTGACAAAGCCAGCATAATACTAATATTAGGGAAACATAAGAAAAGACAACCAAAGAACACATATAAAAATCTGAAATAAAATAATTGCAACTCACAAAACTATATACTTCATTTCTTTATGTGCCTACATGGTATGTACCTTCATAAAAGCTGTCTGGATGGATAACTGGCAATAGTGGTCAGCTCTAGGGAGAAGCCTGGGATGCATAATTGGTGTGTGTGCATGCGCAGACGGGTTCGGTGGGGAGGTCTAGTCATTTTCTGTATTGCTTGAAATGTTTTTATTTTTAATTCTATTTATGATTATGATTATTATTTTTTTTTTTTTTGGAGAGAGGGGGAGGGAGGGGCAGAGGGAGCCAGAGAATCTTAAGCAGGCTCCATCGCAGGTGCAGTGCAAAGCCTGACGTGGGGCTCAATCTCATGACCCTGAGATCATGACCTGAGCTGAAATCAGGAGTCTTGACACTTAACCAACTGAGCCACCCAGTTGTCCCTGAAATATTTTTTTAATAATTAGAATGTATTCATGGGGGTGCCTGGGTGGCTCTGTCCATTAAGCGTCTGCCTTCGGCTCAGGTCATGATCCCAGGTTCCTGGGATCGAGTCCCACATCAGGATCCCTGCTCAGTGGGGAGTCTGCTTCTCCTTCTTCCTCTGTAGCTCCCCCTGTTTCTCTCTCTCTGTCAAATAAATAAATAAAATCTAAAACAAAAAATTGTTAAAGAATGTATTCTTGCATTTTCTTTAATACAATGAAAATAAAAGAGCAACAACAAAAAAAGAATTGAACTTTAATTCCATAAAAGAGAAATAATTAATGTTTAACTGAATTGTGTGAAAAAACTGCCTGCGGTAGACCTAAATTGAAGGTTTCCTTTTTCTGTTGCTGTCCAACACCACCAGCCAAAGGACAGAATGGGTTTGCTTCAGGCAAGGACCTTAGTATAGATGTCTACCCAATTGTTTTTTATTAATATATTTTTCCTTCAAGGCGTCTCCTAGGGATCATATCCTTTGCTTACCATCTCCTTTATCCTTATCTGCAGAATCCCAGATACAATTTAGACGCCATTTATAGCTACCCAGAGTCATCAGGATAAATTAATTTTACACATGACCTTGCCTTTGACTTCAGCTTCATGTCCAAATGTCAAGTATTTACTCCTTGACCTTAATGCCTAAAGAAGGCAAAATTCCTTTTGGATCCCTTGAGAGGCAGATTGCTTGGGTTAGTTTTCCAACTTCTTTGTGCCTCAGTTTCATTTGTAAAGTGGGCATGGTAATAGTTGTTATGATAAATGTATGAGATCATTTAAGTAAACTGTTAGAAAAGTGCCTGGCATATAAGAGCCTTTATTTAAGTGCATGCCATCATTATTATTACTATTCTTCTTCTGTATTAAAAAGAGCAGATGAATTTCTGCTTAGACCAAGGTTATCTCTGTTACACCATATTTAAGAAAAATATTTAAAAACTCTAAGACTCTAGGCCAAAGCTTTGGGAGCTTATCCTCCTTACCTCCTCAATGAGCTGCAGACATTGTGTTAGAGTGTTGTTAATTTTATTGGACAGTTCAAGTTGTGCTTTCTTTTCTTCATCTTCTTCTTCCATACTCTTCCAGAATGAAATATTCATTTCCTCTATTATTTTTCTTTTTGTTTTAAGTTCCATGGGAGGCCGTTTATAGATTTTCCCCTTGGATTTCTGCCATTCTTCCAGTTGTTTCCTGTTATAAAATTAAGAGTGGGGCGGGGTGAGAAAATGCTTTAGGTTTCTTTTTGTATATAGTCACACTTTCAAAGTATAAGATATGCATGGATTGAGTACTACTACATACCTTCAACTACACACAAAGTCAGGAGAATGGAATTAAAAACAATTTACAAATGGGTAATGGCAGCAATGGTTGCCCCTACCCTTCAGAAGGCAGGCTGCAGAGGGATTACTAGAATCTCAGTCTTCAAATTCCTTGAATTCATGATTATTCTTCATTATTTTTCTCTAAAAATTTTCATTTCACCTGTATATTACTTCTGGTACTTGCTTTCCGAAGACATCCCTCCATCTCTGAGATCACAAACTCAGCACTTCATTTATCTTACCATAAGCTCTCTATCTGCCATTCAACCAGACCCACCAAACCTGCATTCTGTCCTTAGTAGGGTCTTGGCCAGAGTGACCCACTTTGCCCAGTTCCTTAGCCCTCTCCTGACCACACATGACCCCCTTTCTTCCTAAACAAGGTCAATAATTTCAGGAGTCTTAAGTAGCTAGTGTCTGATGGTGGCCAAATCTTAATTCTCACTCTCCTCCACCATTCATATTCTCCGCTCCTCCTTCTAAGCAGTCAATAGACTACGGTTGGAGGAGGCACCAAGAGGCATGGATTCAAGCATGTGAATGTAGGCTCTTCAGCTTCTTTAAATTACTACATGTTTATAAATCACGGATGTACATTTCAAGCCAGATTTTTTCCTAGAGACTTAAACTTTATAAAACCCACTGCCTAGTTGGTATTTTTTATTTGAGGTCTGTCAGTCACTTCAAATTTAATACTGTCTAAAACAAAGGTCTTGATTTTCATCTCCAAACCTGTTCCCAAATAGCCTATATTGGGGAATAGTACCCCAATCTACCCCATTGTTAGGACCTAGAACTAGGAGTTGTCTTGATGTAGTTCTTTCTTTCCCTCACATCTGACATACCATTGTACAGGCAGTAGTCTTCTATCTCTACTGTTGCCATCCTAGTCCATATCACTGTCACCTTCTGCTTGAAATGCCATAGCAGCTTCCTTCCTAACTCAAGTCCTTGCTTCCACTCTCACCCTCATCAAATTCATCATGTGCCTAGTAGCCAGAGTGGTTTTTAAAGTGTAAAGCAGACCGTATCACTGCCAGAAACTTCCCATGGCTCTTGGAATAAAATTAAACATGTTTTCCATGGCAGAAAGGCAGTGTAATTTGGCTCCTGCCTGCCTCTCCAACCTCATGTCCTACCACTTTCTCTCTTACTCTTTCCCCTCCGGGAGCTTTGGTATCCCTTCTGTTACTTGACCCACACTCATTCCTGTCTCAGGGTCTTGAATTATCATCTTCATTCGGTCCTCTGCTCAAATGACACCTCTTTGAAGAGGTAATTATGTGTAATTATTTTATTTCATCAACGTGTTGATTTTCTGTCTTCTCCATTAGAATGCAAGTTCTGTGAAGGTAAAAACCTTGGATGTCCCAGAGCCTAGCTCAGTGTCTAGAACCTACAAGTGTTCAGTAACATACAGCAAAATTCACATTTTTTTTTAGCGTACAGTTCTGTGAGTTTTGACAAATGCACAAAGTCATGCCATCACAATTACAATCAAGATATAATCCCTTCAAAAATTCCTTCATGCTTCTTGATAGTCAACCCTGCTCCTCATTCCCAGCTCCTGGTGATCACTGATCTGTTTTCTGACCTTATGGTTTTGCTTTTTCCAGAATGTCAATAACTAATTAACCCTCGTTTCTCTCCTTGACTGCAGAGCACAATCCATAGCGCTTATTTCAGCCGCAACTGCTCCGACTCCTTCACCTTCATGCTAACCACCTGCTTAAAGACAGAAGCTGAGATCTCTGGCCTGTGTTTCCTCTATGTTCCTGGCATTCTTCCTCTCTCAGCCTTCCTTCCAATCATAATGAAGAGGAAACTTACCTTTTTCTAAAGCCAATTTACTCCCAGGACCTCAATGCTATAATTTTATTATTCTAGTACTTTCCATATAGACACCAGAAAAAAAGCTCCGTTAGGGTAGACTGTGACTGTGTGCTCACCACTGTATCTCCCAGTGTCCAGCACACTGTAGGTGCTAAGGAACACTAGATCAATGAGTGAGTGATCTCTCTCCAGAGATTCCTCTTGTGTAATCAAACACAGTCAGCACTCCACACACTGTCTTAAAGACCCATCATCCCATTATCTGGTCTAGACTATGAGCTCCAGGGGAGGGACCCTGACATCCTCATTCACCAACTCGGAGTCTTTGTACTCAGTTTTCATTTTGCTCAGAAGGCTCATCCTTCTTTTTGCCACTATCCTTTTCCTAGACCAGATATCACTGTTGAAATTATCTCCCTGATCCTTCTTTCTAAAGAAGTCAGCCCAGCTTCACTCTCTCAATCACATCACCCTAAATTAAACTGTGTATTTTCTGTCTCTTCAGGAGGGCAGAGAACTTGGTGGTGGTGTTCAGGGCTGTATTCAGAGTATGGATCCTGCCCTCACTTCATCCTGCTATACCTCTTAGCTACCATCTAATTTTACATGTTCCTTTCACCCTTGTCAGGAATCTCCTTATTTTCTATCCCACCCCAATGTACACAGGCACTTCTGGGAGGTTCACCACATTGTGAGACTCTATCTAGTCCTATGCAGACAAAATCCTTTGGCTTGGTTTCTAGCTACATGCATGCTAATGTGAACCCCCAGCACCCTGAGATCCCAATTTCTACTGTCTGAACTATGGATGTGAACTCATTGCTCCTCTATGTCTTAGCTTACTTTTCAAAACTTGGCCTGCTCACATTCATGGAAGTTTCCTTTTCCTTCTTCCCTGATAACTCTCCTGGATTCACTGGTCTGCTTAACAAGGGACTACCAACTCCCTGCTTCCTAGCTATGTTAATTCACTACTCTGGCTCCTCCCACCTTGCCCTCTTTTATTGCTGTTCAGTCCCTGCAGGGTACTTCTTGAATGAGTAGTCTACATCTACAGCCCCTATTTCTTACTGAACCATTCTGTTTCAATTTCTTTTTTAAAAATAAATTATTTCAAGCATACAGAACATTACAGAGGGTAATTTATAACACATGTATGTCCTACCCAGCTCTATCAAGTCAGTATTTGTTGTATTTGCTTCCAATCTTCTTTTTTTTTCAGGGTTGTAGCTAAAAATTACTCAGAAGCCATTATTTATGGCCTGAGTATTCCTGATGGTCAATTTGCCTAATCTTAAATTGCAAAATTATGGAATTAAGCAAAGTACCTTCGATCCTCTGCTGTGATCTTCTTAATATTTGGATTAGTCTGGGTCCCATTTGGGACTCTTCTTCCATTTGTGGTTTTGTTACCAGCTTGAGTTTTGGGAGCTGTCTTATTAAGAAAATGGTTCTGGGGAAGAGTCTTTTTCAACTTGGAGTCCAAAGTCTGTCCTTTTTGTTGATAGCTGTTGCTGCATTTACTGCCATTGGTTCCATTTGCTGTTATGTTAGGGGTGCTTGGAATGACTGAATTAGAACTGCCAACTGCCAAATTAGGCCTTTGGCTTATGGCTTTTGATTTTTGCAATGCACATGATGTCCGAGTTCTAACACAAGGTTGAGTGGATTTCTGATCTTGCTTAATGTTTGGATGTCTGTTATTAAAGCCCCCCTGAAGCACACTGGGGCATGTCCAGGATTTGGTTTGTTTTACTTTCTGTTCAGTAACAGTGTGTGACTGTAACTTAGTTTCATTTGGTCTTTCATATTTATCCCTATTAACCTTTATATCCTTTATGTCCTTGACCACTGGTTTCTTTGATGCCTGATTCCTACTAAGGATCTGAACATTGTGAGAGGGAACTGTCTTTGGGAGTTTTTCTCCTGGTCTTGCAAGATTTGTTCCTCTAGAGAGTTGCTGTGACTTTATTGGTGGTATCCTAATTTGTGTTTTTCCAACAAATTGTTTATTAACTCTGTCTTTCAGAACAGCACTATTCCCTGAACTTTTGCCCAAGGCTTGTTTAGGAGCCAAACTGCTCTTGACTTGATTATAAGTGTTAGTCTTTGGCTTACCTATTGTCCATAATTCAGGATTTGGCTTCCTTTCAGAGTCTGGTAAGGTTTGGGGCAAGTTCTCTTTGTTCATCTCTTTTAGACAGCTATCCAAGTGTTCATTTTCAACATGGTTATTGTCCACAGAGTCTGCACATTTAGTATTTCTTTGATCTGTGACTTGCTGCTTTGCAGTTTTCAATTCCTGTATATTAAATGACCCCACAGTTTTTCTAGATAGTTCTCCAATAGTGGATGATCCAGCTTTATGCTGTTGTCGACTACTGTTGGAAGGTTTACAGTTTGAGCTAGAAGAAACACATCCTGAGGTCAGCCTTTTGCCCCGAAGTTTTGGTGCCTCCAACTTTGGCTTTTGGGATTCTGTGATATTGGCAGGTCTGGGTTGGAGTTTAATGCTGATGGGTCTTGTAGCTTTGATAGGCAAAGTAACACGATTGATAACATCCTTTTTGGGTATAATATTCTAAAAAGACAAAGAAAAATACCAAAAAAGTAAGTTCATAACAATAGCTCAGTTTTTAAAATAAAAAATTATTTAGAATTTCATTTAAGAAAGCTGAATCTGAGAAAATTAAGGCTCACTAATAGATGACCTATTTTAAAAAAAGATTTATTTATTTAATTTAGAGAGAGAGGGAGAGTGCGTGAGCAGGGGGCGGGGCAGAGGGAGAGGGAGAGAATTTTAAGCAGACTCCTGCTGAGCGCAAAGCATGGAGACCAATGCAGGGTTCGACATGGGGATTGATGCGGGGCTCAATCTCATGACCCTGAGATCATGACCTGAGCTGAAACCAAGAGTCAGACGCTCAACCAACTGAGCCACCTGGTGCCCCTAGATGATCTTTATAACTTGAGCTCTTGTCAGAAATACACCAGAATTTTTAGCTTGATAGAATTAAGCAGAGATGCAGTGAATATACAAAAATTGCTGTTTAAAAAATAAATTTGCCTCAGTTGAACAAGTACTTGCTGAATGCCCATTATGTCCCAAATGAAGTGTCCTTCTAGGGACTTTTGAAAGATACATACATAATAAACTTATGTTAGGGTACCTCCCAAGTACCTCCTAGTAGTACTGTGTATTGCTACACTAATTTTTTTTTTAACAACACTGCTTTTGTAAAGGTCACAGTGTCACTCAAGAACCTTCGTCTCATCCTTGGAGATCAGTGGCAAGGATAGATGGTAGATGCTGGGATGCCTCAGATACTTTGGAACAGTTTTCAAGACAATCTAACATCTCAATAGAAAGTTAGTCATATTTGTAAAGTCAGGACAGGGTTTTAAGGTTAGACTCTATTATTAACAAGTAAATGTTTCAGTCATGTGATTTAATCTTGCATAAGAAAGGGAGGACTAGGTTATAGAGAACTTAAAAAACTAGGGATGGGAGTTTAGAATTGGTATGGTAAATAATTGAAGCAAGTCACTGTGGATTCCGGAACATTTGCACTGAAAGCAAGTAGTCAGAAAGGAGAATTTGTAGATTGTATGTCTCCGGGGGAAGATATGGGAGGCCTAGAGTTACCACTCTTTACTTTTGATTTGGTAATATTGTTGAGAATTACTATGTAAACTTTGTAAATGTGTAAAGAAAGTCTGTAACCAGAACCACATGGCATTAAGGGCAAAAAGATGTTTCCTCTGGAATGTTATGTGTATGGAGGTGTTGCTGGGGGTGGAATAGGGGAGGGTTGGAAGTGGGAGGCAGGGAGATGGATGGTATAGCCACATGGCCATAGTTAGGTTATTCCTTGAGCCCAACAATTATATCCACCTCTGATCATTCCATTATTGCTTATTGAAGAGGCAGGGATGATGGTATCAGAGTTTCCAAACATATGCTATTCCTTAGTTGTTTTTTTTTTTTTTAAGATTTTATTTATTTATTTGTCAGAGAGAGAGCACAAGCAGGGGGAGCAGCAGGCAGAGGGAGAAGCAGGCTCCGTGCTGAGCAAGGAGCCCGATGTGGGACTCAATCCCAGGACCCTGGGATCATGACCTGAGCCAAAGTCAGATGCTTAACTGACTGAGCCACCCAGGCATCCCTAGTTGTTCTTTTTTAAAAATTAAGATATAATTTGTATCCCACAGAATTCACCATTTTAAAGTTTATAATTCAGTGGGTTTTAGTATATTCACAGATTGTATAACCATCATCACTCTCTTGTTCCAGAATATTTTCATCACCCCAGAAAGAAATCCCACACCTGTTAGAAGTCACTCCTCATTTCCCTCTCCCCACAAACACTGGCAACCACTAATCTACTTTCTGTCTCTACAGATTGGCCTATTCTGGACATTTTACATGAATGGAATCATGCAACATGTGGCCTTTTGTGTCTGATTTCTTTCACTTAGCAGAATGTTTTTTTTTTTTTTTAAAGATTTTATTTATTTATTTGAGCCAGAGAGAATGAGAGAGAGAGAGAGCACATGAGAGGGGGGAGGGTCAGAGGGAGAAGCAGGCTCCCTGCCAAGCAGGGAGCCCGATGCGGGACTTGATCCAGGGACTCCAGGATCATGACCCGAGCCGAAGGCAGTTGCTTAACCAACTGAGCCACCCAGGCGCCCCACTTAGCAGAATGCTCTTGAGGCTCACCTGTATTGTAGCAAATGTCAGTCCTCACTATTTTTCAATAATAAGCTTTATTTTTTAGAGCAGTTTTAGGTTAAAGCAAACTTGAGTGACAAGTACAGAAAAGTCTCATATACTCCTTGTTGGCACACATGCACTTCGTTACTTTTAATGGCTGAATAAATATTCTATTTCATGGATATACCACATTTTGGTTATCCACTCACTGACTGATGGACATTTGGGTTGTTTCCACTTTTTGGCTATTATGAATAATATTTTTTTTTTAAAGATTTTATTTATTTATGTGAGAGAGAATGAGAGAGAGAGCATGAGAGCGGGGAGGCTCAGAGGGAGAAGCAGACTCTCTGCTGAGCAGGGAGCCTGATGTGGGACTCAATCCCGGGACTCCAGGATCATGACCTGAGCTGAAGGCAGTCGCTTAACCAACTGAGCCACCCAGGCGCCCTATTATGAATAATATTGCTATGAACATTTGTTATAAGCTTTTGTGTGAGCATATTCTCACACAAAGTTTTCAATTCTCTTGGGTATATACCTAGGAGTAGAATTGCTAGGTCATATGGTAAATCTGCTTAACTTCTGAGGAACTGCTAAACTGTTTTCCAAAGTCGCTGTAGCATTTTATATTCCTGCCAACATTGTATAGAGGTTCTAATTTCTCCACATCCTCCCCAGTCCTTGTTATCTTTTTTGATTATAACCATCCTATTGGGTATGAAGTGGTATTTAATTGTGATTTTTGTTTGCATTTCCCTGATGGGTAATGATTTGGAGTATCTTTTCATGCTCTTATTGGCGATTTATATATATATATTCTTTGAAGAAATGTCTATTCAGATTTTTTGTCCATTTTATTATTATTATTATTGTTGTTGTTATTATTATTATTTTCCTTTGTCCATTTTAAAGCTGGGTTATTTGTCTTTTAATTGTTGAGCTGCAAGAGTTCTTTATATATCCTGGATAGTAGGTCTTTATCATATATATGACTTGCAAATATTTTCTCTTTTGTTCAGTTTTTATATCTTTATCTGAGATCAGCCTGACCTTGCTAATTTATTATAAGTGGTAGAACTGGTCCTGCAGTTTTAAGTACTACATTGAGAGAAAAACTAGGCTTAGAAGAGTCATCAGGCTAACAGAACAGCCTGCAATCAATATGCAAATACAGATGATTAAGGCTGGAATTTTATCTTATTATCATTATTATTATTTTTTAAGATTTTATTTTTAAGTAATCTCTACACCCAACATGGGGCTCAAACCTACAACTCCAAGATCAAGAGTTGCATGCTCTACTGACTGAGCCAGCCAGGTGTCCTCAAGGCTGGAATTGAGCACCTCCGTTTGAGAGGGAATGTGAGCCACCCAAAGTCAGGCAGGGTGTTAGGGGCAGGGCTGAAGCTAGAACTTTAGTCTCTAACTCCTAGCCTCTGACAACTCACCTCAGAATTGATGGATCAAAATGATAAAACACACACACACACACAACAAAAAAACAAAGAATGTACAAGACAGAACAATTGATTCAAACTGAATTTGGTCACTTTATTTTGGACATATGAAGCCAGAGGAGAGAGGAAATGCACAAAGGATATGACTAGGGTTTAAGTCAAGACAAGTTTACTGAATGTATACTAGGTACTGTGCTAGACTCTAAGGGCATGCAAGATGAGAGGAGGACACCTGCCCCTGAGGAACACTGATAGAAAAGATACACGCACAAAAAAATTATGGTATGATGAAATGAGGGCTGTAGTAGGGCTGGGAGAGATTGTAGAGCTTATCTTATCAGTGTTTTTCAACAGTTTTTGTTCATATATGCCCAAAATAATTTTGACAAACCCTGTACCCTTTCATACTTTTTAAAGTTAACATCTAAAGTTTTTCTTTCTTTTCTTTCTTTCTAGATTTTATTTATTTATTTGACAGAGAGAAAGAAAGAACACAAGCTGGGAGAACAGTAGGCAGAGAGGGAGAGGGAGAAGCAGGCTCCCTGCTAAGCAGAGAGTCCAACATGGGGCTGGATCCCAGGACCCTGGGATTATGACCTGAGCTGAAGGCAGCAGCTTAACCAACTGAGCCACCCAGGCGCTCTAAAGTTTTTCATTGTTAGTTTAAATAGTTGCAAAAGATCCAATTTCAGGCACACTGTAAATATTGGCATTTTAAGATAAATTGAAATTTGACACTCATTATAATCCATTTAAAAAACTATACAAACATACTCTTCTTTAAAAATTGAAAACAGGGCACCTGGGTGGCTCATATTTAGGAAGATGTGGTGTGTGTGTGTGTATATAAATAGAGTATTATTCAGCCATAAAAAGGAAAGAGATCTTGCCATTTGCAACAACATGGGTGGATCTAGAGAGTATAATGCTAAGTGAAATAAGTCAGTCAGAGAAAGACAAACACCATATGATTTCACTCATATGTGGAATTTAAGAAACAAAACAAATGAACAAAGGGAAAAAAAGAGACAAATCAAAAAGCAGACTCTTAACTATAGAGAACAAAAAAGTTACTGAAGGGGAGGTGTGAAGGGGGAATGGGTGAAACAGGTGAAGGAGATTAAGAGTATACTTAGTTTGATGAGCATGGAGTAAAATATAGAATGGCTGAATATTGTACACTTGAAACCAGTTTAACACTGTATGTTAACTATACTGGAACTAAAATTTAAAAAAGTAGATGGGAATAGAAGATGTTTTGTTGCAGCAGTAACAGTCAATTCTTTGAACTCATCTAGAGGCATATGCTAAAAATTACATAGTGATCTCTCAGCAAAAAATTTTAATGTTCTACTAAATGACAATGCTGAATGCAAAGAACTGGAAGCCACCTGAACTGCAAAAGGCTTTCTCAGCATCAACACCATTATTTCATTATTGTCCCTTGCTTCTGTACCCTGGAGGTATTCCCATCCCAGGGCAAAGCATCATGTTAAGGGTGAGTGGTTTGTCTAAAACAGCAGAGAATGAAATAATTGAAAACGGTAGAAGGATGACATTGCCAAGGGAGGTGGGAAAGGAGAAACTGTATGTGAGGCAGGTGCCCGATGATTATTTTTTAAAGATTTGCTTCATTTATTTATTTTAGAAAGAGAGAGGGAGAGTGTGCATGAGTAGGGGGAGGGGCAGAGGGAGAGGATCTCAAGCCGACTCCATGCTGAGTGGAGAGGCTGATGTGGGGCTCGATGGCATGACCTTGAGATCATGACCTGAGCTGAAATCAGGAGTCAGCCACTTACCCGACTGAGTCACCAGGCACCCCCCAAATGATTATTTTTTAAAAGACTGATTTCTACTTACAGATTTAGAAGGTAGAGGATTCAGACAATTACTCTTGGCTTTTAGATAAGGCCTATAAAAGATAAAATGAGATTAATTCTTAGTATAGAAGGATCAGCAAGGCTTGGGAAGTACAGTGATTAAAATTTATTATGATTAGAATTTTAAATCATTGGAATTTCTGTATATAGTAAAATAATTCAAAATTATATGCAATAAAGTCTTCCTATTATCCCTTTCTTAGTCCTGCTATTCTACTCCTCAGTGACCACACCACTCTTACCCATTTTTTTTTGTGATCCTTTCAGAGATGTCCTATGCATAAATACAGCATTCTAACAAGATTAATGAAATATATGTTTTCTTCATATTTGCATAGTGTTGTTCATCCAAACATCATTCCTTGAACACTGCAATATGCCAGGTACTAGAGATACAATGTCAAGTAAGGTAATTAACAGCTTCTTTGAAAAATGTCCTGTTTTAAGTATCTTCAGATAATGAATATTCAGGGATGAAAAAAAGATTTAATTAAAAAAAACAGGAGCACATATGAAATCTAGCCAATGAGCAGAAAATGCAAAAAAGGATAGGAAAGTAGAGGAGAATTAAGAAGGATTCAATCTGCATGGATCAAAAGCAATTGCCAGACTAATAGGGACTTCGATCATGACTTGCTGTTAGTTTCCCCCATCTTGAACATAAACCCTGGAGTATTTGTTGAATAAATGAATTAGATTTATTTAATCAAGGAAATAGAGCTGAGTAAAACCCCAAAGTAAAAGGAAACGAAAATAAAGGGTCAAAACTAACTTTGTAAAAATTTACTCCCTCTTCTTTCAGGAGAAAATACATCAATGTTAAGTAAGAGGGACTAATAACACTACAATGGCAAGATGTTGACAAAAGATAAAAGTGAAACAGTCATATTCTGTCCAACTCAAGAGTAAGTGCTAAGAGAATGGCCAAAGAGGACTGTCAGGCTGGAGGATGTTGGTGTGCAGCTATGAAGGACTGACTATAACTGACTCTCCTACTTTAGCAAGGAACAACAGAACCAGGGTCATTCAACTCCTTGACCTTTTCTAGCCTTCACAAGAATCACTTTCCCAGGAAAAAAAGCAGGGATAAGAAAAGTTTCCAGCATTGTAGGTAATACTGTGGACCTTCTCCCCCTTCCTTTAGAGACTGTCACAATAATAGTGCTTAAACTGCTCGGGTTTTTTTTTGTCATGTCTGGACCAATATACCCTTTTCTGAGTTATCATAGGATCTCAATGCAGTCTGAGTAGACTCCTAACAAAGGGGCTATGTCTTTTTTTTGAGTATGTCCTTTTTAAAAAAATATTTATTTATTGACAGAGAGAGAGAAAGAGAGCACAAATAGGGGGAGCAGGGGAGGGAGAAGCAGACTCCCTATTGAGTACGGAGCCTGATATGGGGCTCCATCCCAGGACCCTGGGATCATGACCCGAGCCAAAGGCAGATGCTTAACCAACTGAGCCACCCAGGCGCCCCAAAAGGGCTATGTTTTGAAAGGCTTTAAATTGCTAGTAGCAACAAGGGCAACAAAACTTGCATAATTGTGTGAGACAAACTCACTTGGTATTTTGGCACTTCAGTTTTCCCTTGGCTGCTAGGTACTCCTGGAGCTTTCTCTGCCGCTCTTCTGCAAAATAGGCAGGCAAACAAACAACAGAAACTTAGCTGGAGATTTTAACCAGTGCGTCTATATTCTAAAAGATGGCACTTTTCTATAATAATTTTGGCTTTGGATCATATGCTATAAAGTCCCTAACCCCACAAATTTGCCTCCAAGTTAATGTCTATATCAACAATATCATTTGTATGCCATGTCCTATACTAAGCTCTTCATACTTAAATTACTTTCTTTAATCCACACAACAATTCTATGAGGTATTTTACAGTCTGAAATCTAGAGGGTAAATGATATGACCAAAGTTACCTAGCTAAATGTAGCAAAGCTACGATTTGAAACCAGGTTTATCCAACTCCGGAGTCCTTGCTCACAGCCACCGTTCTCAGCTACAACGTATTACGCTTTGCATGAAGAAATCTGTTACTGGCTCATCTGAGCTGGTGAACCAGCACTGGTCTTTTCTTTAATTTTATTTTTAAATTTTTTTATTTTTTTAAGTAGGCTCCATGCCCAGCGTGGATCCCAACATGAAGTTTGAACTCACGACCTGAGATCAGGACCTGAGCTGAAATCGAGAGTCTGATGCCTAACTGATTGAGCTACCCAGGCGCCAGTTGGCCTGGTCTTATTGTGTTTTTTTTTGTTTTTTTTTTTTCCTGACAGGGATGATGATTTTTGCCACAAACCCTTACATGGTTTCCTTTGGGCCTAAGGACAAAATAGGCCAGGTTAGGGGGTTCATGGCAAACATCTATTACATGGTGACTTTCTAAGCAAGGCATGTGAGGGAATGAAAATTCAGTATTTCTGTCTTCAGGAAGGTTCAATCTAGTAGTGAAAATAAAATAAGCACAACAATAATTACAATATAAGGCAAAATCTAGGTATCATAAGAAAGGGTCAAAGAAAGAATTATGGGAGTTCAGAAGCAGGGAATGAGTGAGAGGAATAGGTGGTTGGAAAAGGCTAAAATTCAATAGTGGCAAAAAAAAAAAAAGACAATAGGGGTGCAAAACTACACTTAATTTCATCTAAACCGAATTGCTGTGTGTTTTGATATCTGGTTCTGATGCATCCCTAGGAGACAGCTTTGAGGATTATGCATTTTATGCTATGCCAGGCTATGCCATAGAGAGCACGGGCTGAGAGACCGGGTTAGAATCCCAGCGCTGTGGCTTCTAGCAAGTTAGCAAACCCGCTGCTGCTGAACCTATAAAAATGAAATGCCTATCTTTAAGGGCTGTTATGTAAAGCACCAGTGCCCAGGACCTAGCGGACAGTCAACAGGTATTATTACTGAAACTATCAAAACACTGTGTGCATTTAGGAGCTGGTGACATCTGAGCTATATTTTGAAAGGCACCTTAGGCTCCACGTACATTTAAGAGATCAGGGAACCCAGGACCCTCAGTGCTCTGTGCGGATTTAACCATCAACTTCCAGCGCCCCCGCCCTGCCCCCTTAGGGTCAGACCCCGCCTCTTGGCAGCTGTCAAAGATCAGACGGCAGCACAGAGGACCACGCCCAGGCTCTGCCTGGAGCCAAATCTGGGTTAGGGAGCGCTTGGCTTCCTTCTGGGTATGCGACCTGGGCAAGGGTATCAGGGTCTCTACCTAAACGAGATGACAATGACATCTCTTTGCAGAGCTGCGGCAGGAATTACGGGGAAGATGCCTGTGAGGCATCTGCCCGGCATCTACTTTCCCCTACCCGGGGCCAGAAGTCTCACTCAGGGCCAGGGCCTGGGCTCCCGTCAGCGTTCCTTGGACTGGAAACGCCCAGGGGGAGACTGAGGCAGGCACGGGAGCGGACGGGCACCTCCCGCGAAAAGAACTGACTCGGTGGCCTCCCTTCTTCCCCGCCCTTGCTGGAGCGCCTGCAAGACGCAGGGACTCACGGTCATACTCACCGGCGGCTGCCGACGGCCGCGGTGGCACCATGACGTCTCCGCGACAGTTTTTCTTCAAAGCCCGCGCCTGAAGCTACGGCTGGGGCGCAACGCGTCCGCTCGCTCTCATTGGCTCCTGTGGGTTTGAAACTCGCCAGTAGGAAGCAGGGGAGGGCGGGACAAAAGGAAATAGGCGCCTTCCGGTTGGCTCTGCCCTTCGAGCCCTCCCCGGAGGCCCTTTGATTGGAAGAACGTGCAGCTCCCGGGCATTAAAGGCGGCTGCTGGGACCTGAGACCGCGTCCACGGGAGGGTCAGGCTGGTATCTTTTGGGGACCTGTGCGTGACCGGTTATGGAGTCGGTTACGGAAACCCGCTCGGCCGCATAGGCAGGGCCGCCTTACTCCTCTCACACCCTAAGGGTCACAGGAGCTCTGAAAAAATAAGGTAAACCCCAAATCTGATGAATTCGGGGCGCCTCACCAGCATATTAGCTCTACTTGAGAAGGTTCTCACCTTCAATCTAAAAGCTCTAAGTTCTTCGTATTGCGGGATGGCTGCTCTTTTTGTATTTAACTGAGGTAAAAATATACGTAATAGAAGTTACCATTTTAACCAGTTTTAAGGGTACAGTCCAATGGCATTGAGTACATTCACTATGGTGTACAACCCTCACCACCATCCAGATCCTGAACTTGTTCATGGACCCAAATAGAAACTCTATCCCCATTAAAGGGGAACTCCCCCTTGCCGCTGCCTCTCACCCCGGGGGAAGCCCCCACTTCACTTTCTATGTGTGATTTTGAAACTCTAGGACCCCCATTTAAGTGGAATTGTCCAGGACTTGTTTTTTTATAACTGGCCTATTTCACTTAGCATTAAGTCCTCAAGCTTCATCCATGTTGCAGCATGTGGCTGGATTTTCTCCCTTTCTAAGGCTGAATAATATTCCATTGTATGCTTGTACCACCTTTATCCATTCATCTGTGGATGGAAACTTGGGTTGCTTCCACCTTTTAGCTGTTGTGAATAACGCTGCTATGAACATGGGTGTACAGCTAGCTACCTGTTGGCATCTCTGCTTTCAATTCTTTGGGGTGTTTATAGAGAAGTAGTATTGTTGGATTATATGGTATTTCTATTTTTAATTTTTGGAGGAAGTGCCATGCTGCTTTCAGGGTGGCTCCTTTTTAATGTACATATTTTTCTTTGACCTTATTAGCTGGGTATATGCCTACCTGAGAAAGGGATGATGGGGGGCACGCCCAATCTTCCTGAGTCATTAGACACACCCCATTCCTCTTATTTCAGCCTGAAAACGTTTTCCTTCAAAGCTTGCCCCCTGTTTTAACTATTCCCTGGTTTCATGAAGAGGTCTGGGGAATGTTTCTGGTATTCTGCATGTCAGGGTTCCTCTCTCCTGGATGCTAGGGAGGTGGATAGAGGGGGACAGTTATGTCTGGGTCCCTGTTTGCCGCATTTGCTTCACCAGTTGGGTACTCAGCTGGGCAGGAAGCTATTACAGCAGCCCTTCACCTTGGCCTCAAGTGGGGAGTTTAGCAGGGAGCCATACTGGGGTTTCTGGATTTATGCATTTTGACATTTACATTAATTGTATACAAATATGCTTAAAACATGACAATTGATAATTATTTTATATTTATCTCGGACCATGAGTCTTTGTCTAGGACCATGAGTCTTCCTAATGGTTAACACTAGCAGCTGGGCAAGAGCCTTTTTGGTTAATGAGTAAGAACAGGGCTCGTTTACAGACAGTTTCAGAAAAGCAAATGGAGTTCTGTTGGTCTGTACAGAATCGTAGTGATTGAATGGGTTTCAGTTTTAGAAATTATCTTGCCTGATCTGCCACCCAGTGCTAGAGTATTCTACAGATCCCATTAGGTATTGCATCTTTGCAGGCATACTGCTGGTGTCAGGGAATTGCCTTACCTTATTAGAAAGCCCTGATTATTATGAAACTTTCTTTTAAATGAGCTCAAATAAGCCTCTTGCTCATTGGTCCCACTTTGAGCAACATAGGCCAGTTCTGCACCCTTTCCTACATTCTTTGGATAGTTGAGGGACTATTTTGTGGGACACAAAGTGTGGAAAGAAAGCTAGGTAGGTATAACAATTTTCAACTCATCAAACAATGTATCCACAGTAGCTCTCCTTATTGCTTTAATGGCTTCCTATTGCTCTCAGGCTAAAGTCCTACAAGCCCCTGCAGGGCCTGGCCTTTGTCTACTTCTTCAGCTTCAGTTCATGCTAATCTTCCCTTGCTCACTGTAGTTCAGTCACACTGCTTTTTTTCTTCATTTCCTTTCCATACTTTTCTTTCTGGGAACTGAACTCTTCTTCCCTTTTTTTCCTAGTTTCCCCTTCTTCTTATTATTACTATAACAGCTTTGTTGAGATACACATATACCATATAATTCATCCACTTTGAGTGTACAATTCAATTTTAGAACATTTTCATCTGGGCGCCTGGGTGGCTCAGTCGTTAAGCGTCTGCCTTCGGCTCAGGTCATGATCCCAGGGTCCTGGGATCGAGTCCCGCATTGGGCTCCCTGCTCTGCGGGAAGCCTGCTTCTCCCTCTCCCATTCCCCCTGCTTGTGTTCGCTCTCTTGCTGTGTCTCTCTCTATCAAATAAACAAATAAAATCTTAAAAAAAGAGAACATTTTCATCACCCCCTAAAGAAACTGCATACCTATTAGCAGTCACTTCCCATCATTCTTCCCTCTTCCTAGTCCCTGGAAAACACTAGTCTACTTCCTATCTCTATAGATTTGCCTGTTCTAGACATTTCATATACATGGAATTATACACTATGTGGTTTATGATGGGCTTCTTTCATTTAGTATAATATTTTCAAGGCTCATCTTTGTTGTAGCATCTGTCAGTACTTCATTCCTTTTTATGACTGGATAACATTCCATTGTACGAATATGCTATATTTTATTTATCCATTCATCAGTTGTTGGACATTTGGGTTGTTTCCACTTTTTGGCTCTTAAGTATAATGCTGCTGTGAACATCCACGTACAAGTTTTTTTTTTTTTTAAAGATTTATTTATTTATTTGAGAGAGAGAGAATGAGAGAGAGAGAGAGAGCACGTGAGAGGGGAGAGGGCCAGAGGGAGAAGCAGACTCTCCGCGGAGCAGGGAGCCCGATGCGGGACTCAATCCTGGGACTCCAGGATCATGACCTGAGCCGAAGGCAGTCGCTTAACCAACTGAGCCACCCAGGCGCCTCCCATGTATAAGTTTTTATTGTGGACATATATTTTCAACACTCTTGATCCTCACCCCTCCACCCCCCAAAAAAGAAAAGTCTAAGACTAGATGGCTTCACTGGTGAATTCTACCAAATATTTAAAGACAAATTAATACCAATCCTTCTCAAACTCTTCCAGAAAATAGATGAGGATGGAACACTTCCAAACTCATTTTATGAGGCCAGCATTACCCTGATACCAAAACCAGACAAGGGCACTACAAGAAAACAAAATTACAGGCCAATATCCCTGATGAACACAGATGCATCCCCCCCTCCCATATATTAGCAAACTGATTTCAGCACTACATTAAAAGGATCATACACCATGATCAAGGGAGATTTATTCCAGGGATGCAAGGATGGTTCAGCATCTTCAAATTAATGAATGTGATACACCACAGTAACAAAAAGAAGTATAAAACGCATATCATCCCAATAGATGCAGAAAAAACATTTGACAAAATTCAGTATCCATTAATGCTAAAAACTTAACAAACTGGGTATAGAGGTAATGTATAAAGGCTATAAATGACAAGCCCACAACTAACATCATACTCAGTAGTGAAAAGCTGTAAGCTTTTCCTTTAAGATCAGGAACAAGACAAGGATGCCTACCCTCATCATTTTTATTCAACATTGTATCAGAAGTCCTAGACAGAGCAACTGGGCATAAATAAAAGGCATCCATGTCAGAAAGGAAGAAGTAAAATTGTCTCTATTTGCAGATGACATGGTATTATATATAGAAAACTCTAAAGACTCTAAAAAAAACCTGTTAGAAACAGTAGATGAATTCAGTGAATTTGCAGCATAAAACATCAATATATATAAGTCAGTTGCATTCCTATATACTAACAATGAACTATCAGAAAGATAAAGTAAGAAAACAGTTCCATTTACAATAGCATCAAAAAGAGTAAAATATTTAGGAATAAATTTAACCAAAGAGGTGAAAGATCTCTACACTGAAAACTGAAAGACATTGATGAAAGAGGTAGAAGAAGACACAAATAAATGGAAAGATATCCCATGTTCATGAATTGGAAAAATTAATATCGTTAAAATGTCCACACCAACCAGAGCAATCTACAGATTCAGTGCAACCCCTGTCAAAATTCCAATGGCATTTTTCACAAAAGTAGAAAAAACAGAAAAACAATCCTAAAATTTGTATGGAATCACAAAATATTCCAAATAGCCATAACCATCTTGAGAAAGAAGAATAAAGCTGGAGGCATCACATTTTCTGACTTCAGACTACATTACAAAGCTATAGTGATCAAAACAGTATGGTATTGGCATAAAACCAGACACATAGACCAATGCAACAGAATTGAGAGCCCAGAAATAAACCCATGCATACATGGCCCATTAATTTTTAAGAAAGGAGCCAAGAATATACAATGGGGAAAGGACAGTCTTTTATTTTATTTATTTATTTATTTTAGAGAGAGAGCACTGGTGGGGAGAAGCAAAGGGGGAGGGAGAGAGCAAATCTCAAACAGACTCCATGCTGAGCGTGGAGCCTGAGGTGGGGCTCAATCTCACAACCCTGAGATCATGACCTGAGCTAAAACCAAGAGTCGGGTGCTTAACTGACTGAGTCACCCAGGCACCCCTAAATAGGCTTTTTTCCAAAGAAGATATACATAGGGCCAACAGGTACATGAAAAGATGCTTAACATCACTAATCATCAGGGAAACGCAAATCAAAACCACAAGGAGATATCAACCTTACAGTTAGTGTGGCTGTCATCAAAAAGACAAGAGAAAACAAGTGTTGGCAAGGATATGGAGAAAAGGGAATCCTTGTGCAGTGTTGATGGGAATGTAAATTGCTGCAGCCACTATAGAAAACAGTATGGAGGTTCCTCAAAAAACTAAAAATAAACCTATCATATGATCCAGGATTTCCACTTCTAGGCATATATCCAAAGGAAATGAAAACAAGATATCAAAGAGATAATCTGTATTTTCACGTTTATTGCAGCATTATTTA
Organism: Neomonachus schauinslandi; assembly: GCF_002201575.2. NCBI lineage: Eukaryota > Metazoa > Chordata > Mammalia > Carnivora > Phocidae > Neomonachus > Neomonachus schauinslandi. The sequence continues at coordinate 36,976,386 of NC_058412.1, forward strand.
CAATAGTCAGGATATGGAAACAATCAAAGTGTCCATCAATGGATAAAGTTGTAGGTATTTTAAATAAAACAGGATCACACTGCAAAAATGTTTATAACCTATTCTTTATACTGGTTAAATACTGATTCTTTTTTTTTTTTTTTAAAGATTTTATTTATTTATTTGAGACAGAGAGAATGAGAGAGAGAGAGCACATGAAAGAGGGGAGGGTCAGAGGCAGAAGCAGGCTCCCTGCCGAGCAGGGAGCCCGATGCGGGACTCGATCCAGGGACTCCAGGATCATGACCTGAGCCGAAGGCAGTCGCTTAAACAACTGAGCCACCCAGGCGCCCTAAATACTGATTCTTTAAACAAAAATATGCACACCAAATTACAGATGTCACAAAGCTAAAAGGAAGAGCCAGTATATTAAAAATTAGAATCCGGAACAACCTAGAAAGAACTGGGGCCAAATTAACAAGAATAAATTTAGCAGGGATACATTTAAAGTTTTGAAATTAGATTGAGAACCTGTAAGTATTAATTGCCTACAAACACTGAATCAACAATGTCACTTGCTTTCAAAGAGCTAATGTCACTTTCTAACAAAACCATGGTATCTAAAATAGGAAGGACAAGATCCCACGTCTAGGCTGTACTGGTTTGACCGTATCTTGAGTATTATACTCAGTTGGCAACAATTTTATGAAAGATATTGACAAACCAACATTGGTCAAGACTCAGGAGGATAATTTTGACAAATGTATATAGTTATAAAACACAATCAAGAATAAATATAGCTACATAAGCATATTTTATATCTACCACAATGAAATTATTGCTATCCCACCTTTTTCCATCACCCCAAAAAGTTCAAATGTAGGTATTTTTAATTGTCAGAGGGGTGACAGTGGGAGGTGGGTTAGGGAAATATCTTTTTGGCTTTTTGTTTTTGTACCTTGGACTTAAGGGTGGAACTTTGGCTTTACTCTCCTCAATTTGGAAACTTATATATAAGATTGTAACAAAAGAAATAGACTCCAACCAGTTCAGTGCTAAGACTGTTGAATTTCATCGTGGTGACCTTCTTACTGATTAGGCAGTGGGAGAGTTTGGACTAAAAAGTATACAGAATAACATTTTCAGGCTATTTCTAGAATGATTCAATATTTCACTATTAAAGACTGAGCAGCTATTATACTTTTAAGGTTTTCTTGAATTGGTATTGCTTGCTCAGTGTTCTGTACTTATCTCTTTCTTAAAATATCAAGACACTAACTAGTTTTACTGCAGCCAGACTTGGGTATGGAGACCAAAGGAAAGTTGTGGCAGCTAGAAAGAGCCAGGTGAAACAAACAGATCAAACTTTTTCCTTTTTTTCTGTGTTTTTTGTTTTGTTTTGTTTTGTTTTTTCCTGTGGTGCTCTGTATCAGTTAGGCTGAGTTGGGTTGTAAGTAATAGGAAACAAAATGACCATGGCTTAAAACCATAATAATGTTTCATTCTTTCTTTTTTTTTTTTCTTAAAGTCTGGCAGTAGGTACTTAGTACAACAGTGTCATCATAGATTCTGGTTCTTTTTCTCCTGCCATTCTATCTTCTTTAGCATGTCCTTGCAAATGTTGCAAGGTGGCTACCGTAGTTCCAAACTTCACATCCTCATAGAACATGTCTCATGCAGGAAGGATGGAGGAAAAGGACTTTCTTCTATCTTTTATTAGGGTAGAAAATCTTTCCCAGAAGTTGTCCCTGGCAGATTGACATTTCATTAGACAGGACTTACTCAACATGACTCAGTCATGTGAGGATAGAATGGTCAAGATTGGCTTAGATCAACTGGATTCATTCTTTGGGTCAATACATTTCCTTCTGAATGAAATCAGGGTTCTGGGTGCCTGGGTGGCTCAGCTGGTTAAGCGTCTGCCTTTGGCTCAGGTCATGATCCCAGTGTCCTGAGATCAAGCCCTGAGTTGGGCTCCCTGCTCAGTGGGGAGCCTCCTTCTCTCTCTCCTTCTAATCCTCCCCGCCCCCCATGCTCTCTCTCTCTGTTTCTCTCTCGCACTGCACTCTCTCTCTCAAATTAATTAAATCTTTTTTTAAAAAAGAGAAATCAGGGTTCTGTTAGTAAGGACGATGGGGGGTTTGGCAGTTGAATGGACAACCAACAGTGTTCACCATATGCTTCTCTTCTCTTCTTTCTCTGATGTCACTTTAGGATTTTACCTGTTATAAACCTGCTGATGCCTTCCAAATATATCTAGTTCTAACTTCTCCTGAGTTCCAGACACATTATCATCTGCTCATTGTACATCTGCAGTTGGGCATCCTGCCAGTAGCTTGAATTATGTCTAAAATGGTACTCGCCATACTTCATCCTGGAATTGAGAAGAACTCCATATTTCTACCAAAAATACTGATTAAGACACCACTACTCACTCATTTTCCAGTACCAGGAAACTGAGAGTCACCTTGGACTACTCCTTCTCCATTATTTCCCATATCTAATTTCAAGGTCCCTTGACTTTAACTTTTTCCAATTTAACATATCTTGTATCCATGCTTCCCAAATGGATCCATTAGTATTGTTTTTTTTTTAAAAATTATTAACATATAATATTTGTTTCAGGAGTATAGGTTTGTGATTCATCACTCTTACATAATACACAGCGCTCACCACAAACATACTCTCCCCAGTGTCCATCACCCAGCCACCCCATCCCTCCCACCTCCCTCCACTTCAGCAACCCTGAGTTTGTTTCCTGAGATTAAGTCTCTTATGGTTTGTCTCCCTCTCTGGTTTCATCTTGTTTCATTTTTTCCTTTCTTCCCCTATGATCCTCTGCCTTGTTTCTCAAATTCCACATATCAGTGAGATCATATGATAGTTGTCTTTCTCTGACTGACTCATTTCGTTTAGCATAATACCCTCTAGTTCCATCCATGTCATTGCAAATGGCAAGATATCATTTTTTTGATGGCTGCATAATATTCCATTGTATATATATACCACATTCTCTTTATCCATTCATCTGTCGATGGACATCTGGGCTCTTTTTTTTTTTTAAGATTTTATTTATTTATTTGACAGAGTGTGAGAGAGCACAAGCAGGGGGAGCAGGAGAAGGAGAGGGAGAAGCAGGCTCCCTGCTGAGCAGGGAGCCCAATGTGGGGCTCGATCCCAGGACCCAGGGACCATGACCTGAGCTGAAGGCAGACACTTAACCATCTGAGCCACACAGGTGCCCCAGACATCTGGGCTCTTTCCGCAGTTTGGCTATTGTGGACATTGCTGCTATAAACATTGGGGTGCAGGTGCCCCTTCAGATTACTACATTTGTATCTTTGGGGTAAATACCCAGTAGTGCAATTGCTGGATCATATGGTTGCTCTATTTTCAACTTTTTGAGGAACTTCCATACTGTTTTCCAGAGTGGCAGCACCAGCCTGCATCCCACCAACAGTGTAGGAGGGTTCCCCTTTCTCTGCATCCTCACCAATATCTGTCATTTCCTGACTTGTCAGTTTAGCCATTCTGACTGGTGTGAGATGGTATCTCATTGTGGTTTTGATTTGTATTTCCCTGATGCCGAGTGATGTTGAGCACTTTTTCATGTGTCTGTTGGCCATTTGGATGTCTTCTTTGCAGAAATGCCTGTTCATGTCTTCTGTCCATTTCTTGATTGGATTATTTGTTCCTTGGGTGTTGAGTTTAATAAGTTCTTTATAAATTTTGGATACCAGCCCTTTATCTGATATGTCATTTGCAAAGATATTCTCCCATTCTGTCGGTTGTCTTTTGGTTTTGTTGACTGTTTCCTTTGCTGTGATGAAGTCCCAATAGTTCATTTTTGCCCTTGCTTCCCTTGCCTTTGATGATGTGTCTAGGAAGAAGTTGCTGTGGCTGAGGTCAAAGAGGTTGCTATCTGTGTTCTCCTCAAGGATTTTGATGGATTCCTGTCTCACATTTAGATCTTTCATCCATTTTGAGTCTATTTTTGTGTATGATGTAAGGAAATGGTCCAGTTTCATTCTTCTGCATGTGGCTGTCCAGTTTTCTCAACACCATTTGTTGAAGAGACTGTCTTTTTCCCATTGGATATTCCTTCCTGCTTTGTCAAATATTAGTTGACCATACCCATTTCTGAGTTCTCTATTCTGTTCCATTGATCTATGTGTCTGTTTTTGTGCCAGTACCCCATATTGTCTTGATGATTACAGCTTTGTAATAGAGCTTGAAGTCTGGAATTGTGATGCCACTAGCTTTGGTTTTCGTTTTCAACATTCCTCTGGCTATTTGGGGTCTTTTCTGGTTCCATACACATTTTAGGATTATTTGTTCCATTTCTGTGAAAAAAAGTTAATAGTATTTTGATAGGGATTGCATTGAATGTGTAGATTGCTTTAGGTAGCATAGACATTTAATAATATTTTTTCTTCCAATCCATGAACATGGAACATTTTTCCATTTCTTTGTGTCTTCCTCAATTTCTTTCATGAGTATTCTATAGTTTTCTGAGTACAGATTCTTTGCCTCTTTGGTTAGATTTATTCCTAGGTATCTTATGGTTTTGGGTGCAATTGTAAATGGGATCGACTCCTTAATTTCTCTTTCTTCTGTCTCGTTGGTTTACGGATCCATTAGTTTTTAATGTGGTTCTGTATTTGTGAGTTTGTATGGCTATAAACACAAGTGTTGTACATGTGCAATGTAAGCTTTACGTGAACCTGGGAACATTATCATTCTTTTTTTTTTTTTAAGATTTATATATTTTTATTTTGGAGAGAGAGAAAGGTTGGGTAAGAGGCAGAGGGAGAGGGAGAGAGAGAATCTCAAAGCAAGACTCCCTGCTGAGCAGGGTGCCCGCTGTGGGGCCTAAACTCATGACTCTGAGATCATGACCTGAGCCGAAATCAAGAGTCAGATGCTTAACCAGTTGAGCCACCCAGGCATCCCTCATTCTTAATACCACTTGTGGTGCATACTGGCAAGCTAACAAAGGGGAGAGAAAAACTGTAAAACCTTGGTTTGGTTTTGTAAAGTAACACTAATTACAGTTATTTATGTGAAGTTTTATCATTTGTTCCTAATTACCATGCATTAAAATAATGATTAAGACAATAAATGTGTGTTAGATTTACTTTTTTTGGTAAGTTTTATTCAATTATGACTTATAATAATAATGTATCAGTGCTTATTGTTGATAGTAATATAACACTGTAGTTTGATAACAACTTTTAGAACCTAGAAGGAATGTTGCTTACATTCCAGAAAAGAACATTTAGATTTACAGTTGTCTCATGGTTACCAAAATTAAGTTTATCCCATTTTTATTTTATTTTATTTTATTTTTTTAAAGATTTTTATTTATTTATTGAGAGAGATAGTGATGGAGAGAGAGCATGAGAGGGGGAGAGTCAGAGGGAGAAGCAGACTCCCCGCAGAGCAGGGAGCCCGATGCGGGACTTGATCCCGGGGCTCCAGGATCATGACCTGAGCCGAAGGCAGTCGCTTAAACAACTGAGCCACCCAGGCGCCCTGGTTTATCCCACTTTAGCTAGTAAGACTTGATAGCAGGTGAAATTGAATGACACAAGAATGCTAAAGCAAGTTTAAAAGTAGAGGAGTGAAGGATTAATTATCAGCACAAAGTATTAATATAAATTTATTATCACAATTATAGGTCTTCCAGGTACTACAAAAAGCAGGACTTGACCAAAGTGCCTTAGTATAACTAAATCAAACTCATTTAGCCTAAAAAACACTCTTTCCTATTGTTAAGGATGACTGGTCACACTCAGAGGAATGCAAGGAATTGCCATAAATATAATAATATAATTATCTTAAAAATATATTGATAAATATATATGTATACATAAATAATAATAAATATTTATGCTTTGCTTTCTTGAGGCTCAGTATTTTCATTCAAGAATTATTTTATTAAACTGACCTCATTGCTTAGCATAAAATACTGTTGAGGCAGGAAGGATATAAGTATCATCCCCTCCATTTTGAAGATGATCAAACTGGTCCCAGAAACTTACAGTATTTGATTAAGGGTCCATCAGCAACTTAAAAGCAAGCAGTTGGAATAAAATCCTGGGCCTATGGCTTCTCATTTCAGCTGCTGTTGTGGATATTTAGTTTTCTAATGCCTCAGTTACTTAACCCATCTGTAATATGGGTAGAATCTTTATGGTAGCCATAGTCAGTAGCCCCGGTCCTCCCAAGATTATTATGAAGAATAATAATTAAACTGATTGGTAGTTTGCAAAGTATAGGGTGTTCTTTAAATAACAAACAACATCATATGTTAGTGTTGGTTCCATTAGACCTTGCTCACTCTCTTACAAAGAGAGTAAACATTCATTTGGAATTACAAAGGCTCAGCACATGCTCAGAAAGTGACTAAGAGTAAAGGATTTGACTCCTCCATGTACATAGTACATATGGACTGTCAACACTTCACAAGTAAGTAGACTCCAGAGTCAAGGCTGGGTTTCCAGTATCTGAAAGTCCGTGATAGAGGGTTGCCCTCTTGCCATGTGCACCAGTTTTCGTTCCTGTGTGGCAATGAACAACTTTGGCTGGGCAACTGATGTGAAATAGTTCTTAGTACCATGGCGTTCCCAGAAGAAGAGAAGGTTGGTCTCATCTCTGATGGTTTTGGGTGTCTCAGGCATCTCCTATGATAAGGAGAACAGAGATATGTTAAAGAACAAGATTCTAGACATAGAACTGAACTGCAATCCCTTGACATTTGGCCTTTGTGAGAAATATAGCACTTTAGGACTCTGACTATAATATGATGATATAGATTCTTCATTCACTTGTTCATTCAGCAAGCATTTATTACATGCCTATTAGATGTATGGCCCAGTCTACACATAATAGTTAATTTCCTTACTTAACTGGAGAGAAATCCAGATTAGTCATGGATTGCCAATGACAGTAGTGTCTCACTATATTGTGGCAGGTAGAGTAAAAACATTGTTCTTGTCCTGCAAAAGGCATTTTGCATAAAATCTGAGCACTCCAATTGAGACCTCTAAACATTTGACCGCTAAGCATGCAGATCATATCTTTGAGAAAATAATTTATCATTAGAGATATTTGTCTCCATATTTAAGCCAAGAATTAAAAGTTTAATCCCCCCCACCCCACACACACACTTCCAGGTATATCAGCAGCTGATTCCTTTCAGTACAATTTTTGACAATTGTGATCTCTTTAGGCTGTACTATACTTGCGAGTATGAATAGAATAACAATACTTTCATGAAAAAGCGAGATTCACATTTCAACTTGAGATGCTTCTTCTGTGTTCTTTTTAATCTAAACCAACTAATTATCCTTTTGAGGTTTCCTTGGGGTTTTCAATGTCAACAAGGAATTTAACTTCCCAAACCCATTCCTCTCCTAGTTTTTTCCCATCTCATTAAATGTATTTTCTCCCCTCCCTCCTGTTGGTTCTATCTCTGAAATATAACCAGTTCTGTCTACTTATTTCTATCTGCCTCACCACCCCCACTCTCATGACTATTATTATTACCTTCTAATTAGGTTCTGTGCTTTCCCCATTGTCTTCCTGCTGATCTATTCTCCATTTTAGAAAATATAAGTGAAGTTAGGACAATTCCTTGTTTGAAACCCTTTAATGGCTTTTCATTGTACCTCAAATGAAACCCAAATGCAAGGGTCTGCAAACACTAGCCTCTGCTTATCTTTCCTCCTTCTCACAGTGCCCCAGTTTTAGAGTGTTCCTTTTGATTTCTGAAGCTGGCCTTTAAACTCTTGAAGCTCTAGGTCCTAGATGCACTCAGATCCCTCTCTTTAGAATGCTCACCCTCACCTGCCATCTTGCGTCATACTCCTTCCTATCAGCAGATCCCATCTCACAGGGAGCTCTGCTCTTGCCACTCTATGTAAAGGGCACTCTCCCATTTTTCTCTATCTCAGCACCTTGTTTATTTGCTTTACAGCATCTTGTACTTTTTGCTGGTGGTTTGGCTTGTCTACTGTCTGTGTCCCCAAGAAGACCAAGTTCTATGAGGCTAAGGACTTTGGTTCACCATGGTCTACATAGCTGTTGGCACTATGTTTGAAAAAGAGAAGGCTCTCAATAAATAATGCCTGTTGAATGAATTCATGAATGAAGCTACTGCCCTAGTCTTACAGACATCATTTTTACTTCATTTGATCCGGGTGCAGGAATACATGCACCTACAAAAATCCTGGTTGGAGTTGGGGGTTTGCATTATACATTTACTAAGTAAGAGTCACCTACTTATCAGGGGAGTAAACATCTAAAGCTATAGTGGGCGTGTGTATGTCTGTATGTTTGAGGGGGAGGTGGTAGTGGAGATGGGGCTGGGATGAAGGATAATGCTGGCACCAATGAAGAGAGAGAAGCAATGGAGTCAAAAGGCCAGAGTTTGAGTCTTGGCTCCCAGTTTTTTGTTTTGAGCCCATTGGCAGGTGATTAACACTCTCTGCTCCTAGTTGGCTTATTTGAGTTTCTTGGAATCAGGCACCATTGTCCTAATGCCTACCATCACATAGGTCAGATGGTAAATGTTAGTAAGGTTCAAGATGGATGGAATAAATGGATGCCCTGGGATGGGAGGTGGCTAGGGTCAGGCAGGGTATGAAAAAAGAAGGAAGAAGGCAATTTACCTTTTATTCACTCTTGCTACCTCCATTTTACTTTCTCATAGATTCTGCCTAGAAGTGTCTCTGGGAATAGGTGAGAAGTAGCATGTGGGGGTAGGTGGGCAGGTGGAAACTGTGGTAGGAAGAGAAGAGGATTGTGCTACCCCACTAGGGGTATCTGCCTATTGGAATTATTCACAAACATATGGGTTGTAAATGAAGGTAAATTGGAGACTGAGAACGACTGACCTTTAGCAATACAGGTTCATCTTCATTTTGGGCACTCACAAATAGTCTAGTTTTTGAGATTCTTAGAGTCACAGGAAGTTTAGAATCTTTTGATGTATAAGCCCCCATGTCAAATTTCACTGGCAAAGAGAAAAGCCAAAAAGAAAGTAAATATGTTGTATTTGAATGAAATCAAGTTTTATGTAAATTGTGTGTGTGTGTGTGTTTGTAGTTAAGTCTCCAACTATGGTGTAAACACCAGAATGGAATTCCATACATCTTTGTATCCTTCACAATGTCTGCCATATTTACTAGGCAGGTAATACTTGGTTAATGTCTTTAGAATTTTCTATGTTGAATGAATGCTTGGGGGCTATTTGTTGAATGTCTTGTAATTACATTAATGGGATAAGACCCTTCAACTTGTGAGCTCATGAGTTCACAATAACCTAAAATGGTGGGGTTTAGGGAAGCTGATATACTCATGTTGCTAGTGATAGTGAAAAGTAGTTGTTTTCCTTAGAGAACAATGCTTAATAAGAACTGTATAATTATTTATCCCTAGGAACCCAGGAGTTCCATTTTTGGGGTATGATCCAAAGAAATAACCTCATAGGGAAAAAATTATATATACAAACTCTATTGCAAAATAGAGTTACTTAGAGCAAACCCAAAGGACCAGCAAAGCAACGTGATTGAATATTCTAGTGCCATTAAACATGGCAAATATATATGCTATTTCAATATGTGGGGAAATTATGTGACATAATATTAAGTAGGAAAATACAGCACAAATAATTTGTAAATGTCATGGAGTAGAAAGCATGTTATCCAAAGTATGTCCAATCAGAAAGAGCCCTGTTTGCAAAGTAGCCTCTTTGGAGTTCTGAAACTAATTTTGTATACTGGAGTCATGTCCTGAAGCTAAAATATATATACCATAGAAATTAGATTTGTGTGACAAAATTTCTTGGACCCTAAATTTCATCCTCCAGAACATATTCTCAGCTTATTGGATGTTTTGCTTCACAACTATGTTATCAAAGATAAGATTCTTTCTAGTTTGGTGTTATTTGTAAGTTTGAACAGTAAGCTTTCTAATGGAGAGTGATTGCTCTTTATTGGCTTCTTGGGTAAATTTGGGTAAGTCATTTAATATTTCTGAGAGTCAGTTTCCTCATCTTTAAAACCAAGGATGAGAATATCTGAGAGAACCAAAGGAGATACTTCATCAGAAAGCTTTATACTTGGTGCTCTCAAAGATAGGAAGCTTCTCTCTTGTGGAGCTTCCTGATTTGGCTGAAGCTCCTGTCCTTGCCCTGAATTTTACTGGGGGTGTTGTGCTTCATCCTATTCTAGAAGAATTATACAAAGCTAGGAATCTAGAGAGGTTTATATTTTGAAAGCAGAAAGTTTGAAAGAAATACAAAAATAAGAAGAGAGGAGGATGACAGAGCTGTCCACTTACCTGCATCTTCCAGATTCTGCAATGCAGCAGCCATGAGGTAATTTCCCCCTGTTTGTTGAATTATACTTTGATTGAGGTTGTCATTCAGGATGAATTGGGATTTGATGATCCTCATATAGTTGTATTTTTCATTGCTATGGAAGTTGTATGCTACTGATCTGGGCTTCATGATTTCTAAAACAATTATCACAAGCTCAGATTAATGTCTATGTATAAACAGAGATGCTATATCTGCTCTAATACAAGCATCAAAAGTAGCTATGGAAGGAACATTAGGAATATTTTAATCCAGGTGAAGAAACTGAGAGAGAAGAGAAGTCACCCAGTCAGCAGAAGTGGTTTTTAGGATTATCCCCATGGTTGCTTATTTCTTTTTAAACTTCAATTCCTCAGACAGTAATTTTTTTAAAAAGAGATTATTTGTTAAATATTTCATTTTGGTTGTTTGGAGGTTTCTAAGAAAATAGGAAGACTGCTAGCATTCACTATCTACATTTTTCAAATGAATACACTGAGAAAAAAATGAATATATTAAGACCATATATGTCACTGAGGATGCAGGTCTAAATGTCTACTCCGTTTTCTAGACAGTGGTATATATCAACAGCTTCACAAATCCTCGTGTTTCTGAGTAATTTTATGTCTAGGAATCTATTCTAAGGAAATAGTGATAAAAATGAAGATATATGGATGCTATTGATATGGATGTTCATTATTATATTACTTATAATATTGAAAAACTGGTACCCTAGAATGCCCTTGATATATTGCTAAGTGAAAAAAGCTGAATATAAAATTGTATATAATATAATCCTAATAATGTTTGTTTATATGTGTGTATGTACATGAAAAAGACTTTAAGTTGCTGATTGACCCTTAATCAAATACTTAAGTATTTTCTCTAGTCTTGGCAGTGGCAAAACTCTTAGTGTTTTTATTTTCTTTTTTACATTTTCTTGTATCTTCCTATTTTCTAGGTGAATGTGTATTAGTGTTTACCTGTTACCTTAAAAAGCTTTTACTTAAAAAATATTTGGTTTATGTTTCATATAGAGGCTTATACAGTAGCAGCATGGGAGAATAATCCTGACTGTTAAAATCAGAACTGAATTTGGTTTAAAGCTCTCCCACTTACACACTATGTGACTTATCTAACTGAGCTTAGTTTCCTCCTATGTAAAATGAGAATGTAAGATTGTTGTGAAGTGTAGAGATAATGTAGCCATTAATAAACTAGTAGTGTTGGTAGCATTAACAAAGGTAGTAGTAGGAGGAGGAGGAGGAGGATGAAGAGTAATGACAATGCCTAACATTTATTGGGTATTTATGTACTAGGCATTATTCTAGTCCAGGAGCTTACAAGTATTGACTCATTTAATCTTCACAACAAGTGGGGACTCTGATTATCTCCATTTTACAGTAGAGGAAACTGAAGCACAGAAAGGTTAAGTAACTTACCCAAAGGGGCATAGTTATTATCTGAAGGAATATAGGTTGTAAGTAATCACCCGCTAACAGTATATAACTGCTTTCTGCCATAAGGATAAAAGTCACATGACCTTTACAGTATGGCCACAAAATGAGCCCATGAGGAAGTATTCTGTAGACTCAGGCCACTGCTCCTCTCTCCACACTGGAGAAGGATAAAAATTAATTTTCCTTCCTTATAGTTACTAGACTGATGCCTGGTTGCCCTCTTGTTACTCTGATTCTAGGTTTTATTTTCTCCTGTGCTCTGTTGTCTCCATTTGCTTAAAAATGGAAAACTAAGGTATTATTTGCACTTGACCGCTTACCTTCTTCTGCATCATTGGTAATGGCTTCGAGGTCATCATCAATGATGACTTGATTTAAACTCAACCGTCTCTTCTTCAGAACCTTCCCGTTGGCTGCCACCACCACCACATTCTCCTTGAAGATAAGCTGAGATGTCTTTGAGGTTTCAGAGGTACTCAGACACATGCAGTGCTCATGAAGTGGGTCATAGCTCACATCATAGAAGGATTTCTAGGAGGAAGGAAAATGGAAACTGAGGGACTGCATATGGTCATAGAATGAAATCCCTTTCAGTAGAAGTTTTATCCAATAGATTTAGTGAGAAGGATCTCTATTTCATCAGTCTTCTCTTCCCCATTCCCTCTCTTCTCCCCCTTCTCCCCATCTTTCCCTCCCTCCCTCCCACCTTTCCCTTGGAAAATCTGTTGAGCATGGAGAATGTCATCCACTATTAGTGTAAAGAGGCAGTTGGTCTCACTTATGATGAAGAAATGTATGTGTCTGAACCTCTAGTGAGGGTGAAACAAAAGCTTCTAGGATTGAAGCTATTGCTGTTTTCTCCTGGTAGAGAAAATACTGTGTAAGAATAGCAATCCTGTATTGGAATTTAAGAAACAAGGCAGAGGATCATAGGGGAAGAGAGGAAAAATGAAACAAGACAAAACCAGAAAGGGAGACAATCCATAAGAGACTCTTAATCTTAGGAAACAAACTGAGTGGGGGGGTAGGGGAATGGAAGGATGGGGTCACTGGGTGATGGACATTGGGGAGGGTATATGTTGTAATGAACACTGGGTATTATATAAGACTGATGAATCACAGAACTGTACCCCTGAAACAAATAATATATATTAATAAAAAAAAGAATAGCAATCCCATAAGAATTACAGTCATTTGCTTACCTGATTCAGAGAGAGATGGTCAATTTCAGAACTGTATTCTTCATTTTCACTGTCAAACAAGATAATGAGAATGTTTGTTATATAACTGCAGTCACTGGGCAACATATTTTAATGACCACATTAGCTTTGGGTAACACACACACGGTCATTACTGTTATCTTTGAAAATTAAGGACTTCTATACATATACATACATATATGCAGTAATTTGTGCCTCACTAATTTGGAATTAGTAAGCATCAGGACAGGTCTTGAACTTTACCTGTGCTTTATCTCTAAAAATGGGGCTTGGCTAACAAATTGAAGAGTTGTAGTTGAATGTCAGGGAAAAATGTTAACCTCCTCAAGAGAGAAATGCTTTTGAAGCACCTCATTTTATTTATTTATTTATTTATTTTAAAAAGATTTTATTTATTTATTTGACAGAGAGACACAGCGAGAGAGGGAACACAAGCAGGGGTAGTGGGAGAGGGAGAATCAGGCTTCCCGAGGAGCAGGGAGCCTGATGTAGGGCTCAATCCCAGGACCCTGGGATCATGACCTGAGCCGAAGGCAGACGCTTAACAACTGAGCCACCCAGGCATCCCTGAAGCACCTCATTTTAATTTTAAGCAAATCCGTCATGTGTTGTCCATTGCTTCCATGTATTCACTAAAACAGATTTAATAATTTATACTTGGGAACTATCCAGCAACATTTTGATAGCCTAGTTTCTGTTAGTATATATTGATAGGTAATGGGAATACCGTGTTTGTTTAAACTATCCTATAATTTTTAATTTTATTCATTTACCCTTCTCTTATGTCTGAATGAGGTTTGACTGTGTATGTGCATTCACATGCTCAAATTGCTGTGGAGCCATTACCTCTTCCAGATTGAGATCCAGAAGTTTTCCTGAGAATGGTTTCTCTCTCTGACAGTCCATTAAAACCCATTACGGTATCAGAGCATGTGAACCTGACTGAGGCTGTGTCTAAGTAGATGTTGAAATTCACTAGGACTCAGGAGACTACAGAAATAATTTTTCTAAAATGGCTGTCTCCCTGTCAGTGTCCTCTCTGTGTAACATGCTAGATGCTTACTTTTTCTGGATCTTTGCTGAACCTGCCCTGACTTCAGAGGTAGGACACATCTCTATACCTCTGCCAGTCTGGCTCCATGCTCGTTACTCTAACTCCTAGATAGATTCTAATGTACCTTGATCCCCTCATTAAATCGCAAGAGATAGAATTGATTTCCTACCTGTAACAGTTCTTCAGGTCTTCAAAAAGGTCAGGAACTTTGGCCATCTTGACTTCTGCAACAGAGAACACTGGTGGCTGTCAGCCTAGCCAGCCACTGAACCAAATGCCCGGCAAAGGGAATCACCTCAGCTTTGTTCTTCTTGAGAAGCTTAATGAATGACTTAGCCCATACTCAGCATTTTCCCCATTCTTCTTTTCACTCCCTTGAATTATTTGCATATGTATCTGCCTCCTCTCCTAGATTGTAGACTTCTTTTAGAACTTTGGTATTCCTTATGTGCCCAACCCAATGCATTGTACACAGTAGGCATTCAATGAAAGCTTGGATAAATTAAAGAAAAACCCCCACAAGAATGAGGTATTTGCCTTATATAGATGTAAGAGAGAGACAAATTTGGAAATTTCTAGTGTTCTCCTAATAGTTTTAGTAGTAGAGACTCCCTCCAAGGGAAGGCTTGGCTGCACCCAACAGTGCCCTCATATGAAACCAGTTCTTCTGTCCCTCAGTTCCCCATCAGTAGAAAGAATTATTTTCTGAAATCTGACTGTGATTCTAACTCACACACCAAACCAGGGACAGACAAGAAAGGAAGGAAGAGGCTTGTACTTCCAAGAAGGCAGTTTGAGAGACAACGGCCAAGGAGAAAAGCAAAATATATTTTAAAAGTCAAAGATGTGATAAGGACAATACCTTTGCTGGCTCAGGCGCCAATGAAATGACTCCCTCTCTGTCTGCAGACTTGGCCCTAGTCAGGCTACTTCGCCTTTTGTCTTCTTGGGGTAGGCGTGGTCTGTGTGCGTCACGGGGAATTTACAGGGAAGAATTGTATTTTTCTTTGTTCCTTTAACCGGAAACTGGCCAAATAATGACAGATTACATACTTGATAATAGTGTTGTTTGCAAAGATTCCAGGAGTTTCTAACTTGGCTCATTTGTTTATGGGTTTGCTCTAAACAATTATAAACATGTAGTCTTAGAAAAAGGGAAGAAGGGCAGGAAATGTAACTTTCTAAAAACATATGGTAGGGAGGAAGGGACAACTCCTAAAATCAGAATTCTAGATGGCTGGAGTTGGAGAGGAGCTTAGGAACTGTAGTTTGTGTTTTAGCTTAATTTGTTTTTTGTACCCCGGGGGCTGAGTATGAATTGATGGAATGCTTGGCAGCCCCTGGCAAATAAGGGTTGGCTGTGAGGGAAGATGATCCATCTTTTCTGAAAAGGGACATTTGTTGAATAGGCATAAATCACTCTGAGTGTGGGGAGACAACCTCCTGGTTAGGGCCCGGTAGGGGAGAGAGAAGTGATAATCCTCCTACTCCTCTGAATACTTTTAACCCATTTCCTATAGAAGTGACAGGGCTTTAGGAGAGCGCTCCCTGCCCTGGCCATGTTACAGCAAAGTGGCCCTCTATCAGGGCCCAAAGGGAAGTCTGGTCTTTTCTAGAATAAACCTAAGGTATGTGAGGATAGCTGTAGACTCAAGCAAATATGGGCAAAGCCCTGGCCAAAATCTGGTAGCTGGATTTGAGAATAGAGGTTAAGGGAAGGGGAGGGACTCTTACATACAACACTACATCAGTGTTGCCTGGCTGTTATTATCAAAGACTTTTTTTTGGTATCCTGAGGCTGGCCCAGTTCAGGTGGTAGAATATCAGACTCTTGGCAGATAAATGTTGAAGATTTCCTGTTTGGAGTTTAAGCCATGTAAATTTTAAATGAAGAAAACAGATGGAAAAAGAGGGTAGAGGAGGGGAACAAAAAGGTAAAGAGAGAAAGATGAGGCATGGCAATGTAACATGGTATAAAAAGGCAAGACCATTCAGAACTGGGAGTGAAGTGGCTTGTGTGAGTTGGGTAAAGTATTTTCTCTAGTCTTGTTTAATGGTAAGTAATGGGTTTGGTTAGATGATCATTAAGGTCTATCCTAAGTGCAAAATCTCTGATTCTGATTCTATTGCCAGTCCGGATCCTCCTGGTCATAGACCTGGTTACAATAGTTATAAACAAGAGCCACAGAAATAATGTATCCTAGATGTAGACAGTGTAAATTTAGGACCAGATTGGGGCATATCTTGGGTGTCTCAGGATGGATCCTTGTTTGAATGGTGATGGTAGCCAATTCTCTATGCCCGTGGTTCTCCTTCAGGCAACACAGATATTAATCCTGGCTATTCCTTCTGCCTCCCGGAGATCTTGTGAGGACTATTACCAAGAAACAATTGCAAAGCACATTGTGAATGTAGGCTGCTATGGAGATGCAACTAAGCAAAAATAATAACAATGCTAATAATGGCTTCTGTCACTTGGGAACCCTTATAGTCATCACTGTAATGCCTTAGTTCACTGAAGAAAATATAGTTCTTATGAAAATATTGGTTTGAAAACTTCAACAGGGAGGACATTTTCAGGTGAAGGCCTCCCTTGAAACCCTGAAGATATTTAGTTTCTGGGAGGAATATATAGTATCTGTTTGGTAATCCAGGAAAACATCCTTGGTTCTACCATTAGTGGTAACACCCGTCCTGGCCTTGGGCCCTCCTCTACTGTAAAGATTAGAATTCCCTGAATGTGGTTGTTGAATTTCTCAAGGACAGTTGGAATTTTTTTTAGACTGCCAACTCAGGTTGAGGTTTCACTCTTTTTCCTTCATATGACCTTTTTGGAAACTGGCTTTTAAAGGAAGAACAACATGGGTGAGGTTTAGAGAGTGGAAAGTCCTCACTTTGTTTTGGGGAACCTACTTTTCTGTATGTGTGTACCAAGACTGACTTGTAAGTAAGCCTCATCATCAGACCACCTCCTCCTGGGGAATGGAGAGAGAAACATGCTAGGTAGAACTCTACTGGAGCCCAGGGGGTCTTTGGGGGCTGTCCTATGACACGAACTTTGGGGGTTCAAGCACCCACCTCTTGACTCTGAGGAGACTTCAAAAACTTTAGTCGTTTTCCACCTAGATCATACAGAAAAAAAATTTATTGTATACTTATTCTGTGCCAGAGTTTTTGTTAGACATAAGCATTCTTTCAGGATTCACAAAATTAGATATGCAAGATGAGAGGATATATTTTGGTAGGTGAGTGGATACACCCTATAAACCTGGAGGTTGCGGGTCCAAAGAATCATGGTGGTGCTTTTCATTTGAAAACTGCCTTATACTTCACAAAGAGCTCTCACTTGCATTGTCTCACTGGCTCCACACTTAACCCACAGAGGTACTGATTACTATCTCTTTTCACAGCTGAGGGCCCTTGAAGATGTTAAGTGGCCAATCTACAGTCACAAAACTGGCAGAGCCAGCACTCTAACCTCAGGTTTCTGTTCCAAGTCCAATCTTCTCTTTCCACTGCATTTAGGTGTTCAAGTCTCTTACCTCCACCAAACGCCAAGTGACGGGAAAAGTGGCAGGGCTCAAAGAGATCATTCTTTTTTTTTTTTTTTAGAAGATTTTATTTATTTATTTCACAGAATGAGAGAGAGAGAGAGAGAGAGCAGGAACACAAGCAGAGGGAGAGGGAGAAGCAGGCTCCCTGCTGAGCAGGGAGCCTGATGTGGGGCTCGATCCCAGGACCCTGGGATCATGACCTGAGCCGAAGGCAGACCCTTAACGACTGAGCCACCCAGGCACCCCAAAGAGATCATTCTTAAAGGTCTTTTCAGCCTCAAACACCCTGTCATTTATTGATTCTAGGATTTTTTTGTTTAAAAGATGAAAAAAGAAATGGTTTGAAATATCCCCCCTCTCTCTTTCCTCCTCCTTCAATGAGGAATCTCATTTTATTCTGTGACATACAGGAAAAGGTTGAAGGTGATCAACGTAGTTGAGGGCATGGTCAGTGGTGGAGCCTGGATATGGACTTTAGTCATGCTCTTGCCATTGTACCATGAAGACAAGAAACATCCGTAAACATCTTTGGAAGCAACTTTAAAATCATTGCATGTAGTTGGATCTGACAGCATGGCTTGAATGAAAAAGTAAACACAACTCTTCCCTGTGAATTTTTCAGGGGATGCAATTATTTGTTTTTAGGTTGTAGAAAGCATCTTCAGAGGAATGAAGTGTGCATAAACCATTATTACATACAGAGACAACTGAGCCTTTTGTCTCAATTCATCCCCTATTTAATTATAACCTGCTTTTAAATTCTGTGACAGTAAGTGGGATGGGAAGGAGGAAAGGACCTAACATAGTCTTCCAGGTGTTCTAATACATTATCTCATTTAATCTTCACATTAAATCTGTGACGTAGGTGTTCTTGTCACATTTTATAGAAGAAGAAGTCAAAGTCCAGGGAGATTAAACAATCTGTCTAAGATTGCAAGTTTACTGAATTGCTGACATGGGATTCAGACACCAGAGCTTAGGCTCAAGCAACTACCAGGCTGTCTCTTTTCCTTAGTGTGACCTCTTCCTTTTCTTTGCTCTTTTTAATTTCTAAGTTTTTCTGCTTTGTCTTGTTACTCTATTGAAGGATCTAGAATGATATATTGAAGGATGCACTTCAGACACTATCTAGGTTAAACTTTCATGTTATAAAAGAGGAAGCAGGTTCAGAGAGGGGAAGTGTCAAGGTTGCAAGATCACTTGGAGAGTTTATGTGAGAGTGGGAGCAAAAATGAAAACTCCATTTCATGATTTCTGGTTCAAAATACCATACTACCCAGTGACACTGGCTCCTCAGTAAAGAGGGGTAAGGTAGAGAAACAATGTCTCCCATGACTTCTCACCTATAAGTGAAAAAGCGGCTGAAAAGAATGAAACCCCATTCAGTGAGCACAGCCAGCTATGGTTCTTGCTTTCCTGGAAGCTGACAGTGAAGACATTCAACAATAATCCCTTAAATAAGCAGATAAACAAACTGAGATAAGTTTAGTAAAGGCATGAACAAAAAAGCTAGTCTTAGACTGGGAGTGGGGTGCTCGCTTCGGCAGCACATATACTAAAATTAGACTGGGAGTGGATAGTTCACTGGGGAGGGGGGAGGGTATATTCCAGGCTGAGCAAAGGCTGTGGGGGTCAAATAAGTGAAAGTCGGGTGTTGAGGCTGGAGCTCAGAGAGGGAGGGCCAGTGGAGTGGCAAGTTGAGGATGGTGAGGGAGGTAAGAGCTAGATAATCAGGGCCCTGTGTAGAGCTCACTAAGGTCTTTACCCATTCAACTTTGGGTAAACTTTGGGCAAGTGCTCTGGGAACTCGGCCGAGGGATGGCTGTGGCTTGGAATAGATAAATTCAAGTTGGCAGAAGCCTGTAGTGGGAAGGGACAGCTTCATGTTGAACCACCACATCCCCAGTTAGCTGTGATTCTCTCTCTTTGCCTTACTTATTTGTTCCCTAATTTATGTGCTTTTTTTGTTTCTAAGTTCCCTTTCTCTCTTCTTTTGGGATGGTAGTTCACAGGGCTGTGCCCTCTCGTTGGCTTCTTCCTTGGCACACTGTCTTTCCCTCTTTCACAGATGCACTTAAAAATCAGAGTTCATCCGAGAGCTTCTTTGTGACCACAGTCATGTCTGTGCCTGTCTCTCACTTTTCTTCTTGCTGGCTAATTGTAATTGCCTAATCAGAAGTGCATTTTAAAGAAATTCCCTTTTCTTTTGAGTCATTTTCCTCACGGAGTCATAGTTGTCTTTGGTCTGAACTTGTTTCACAATTAAAAAACAACTTGGATTACTTTTCTGGATTCTAAAACATGATTATTAAATATTGCTAGGGAAATATAAAAAATATAAAAAGAAAATAAAACCCACAAAAAATTAAATAACTAGAGGTATTCGCTATTACTATTTTGGTGTATTTTCTTTCATTCTTTCCTTTTTCAAGGCATATATAGATTTGTTTTTATACAAATGGGATACTCTGAGCATTTCAATATTTGCTTTCCTGAAATCTGGGGAAAGTGTATGTGGTAGATTCTCCTTACCCAATATCCATTTATGGGATTACTTGATAAATGTCTGTCTTCATTTCCTAGTCTCCTTTGCAGAGTTGGATTAGGGACACATGGTTTTTTCTGGCCAAAGCACGGTGAGCAGGAAGTGAGACGTGATGTGTTATACTTCCAGGCTTATGCAATCGAGGGCCAGTGTGTGCTTCCGTCATCTCCAACGTCCTCTGATGCAGCAACTTTGGAAGTCACATATTCCAGATAGTGGGGCTACAAATGGATGAGGTGTGGTTGCAAATGTATGAGACTAGAACAACCTGCATTTGACATTGCATGAGTGAGAAACAAATCTTTAATTGTGTGAAGTCACTGAGATTTCAGAGTTTGTTACTGTGGAATAACCTAACCTATTCTGACTACCACTATAACTATCTTTCCTTTCTCCATCACAAACTCCAAGGTGACATGTATTTTATCTCAAAATTCCTCTTTCACATAACTGATTCCTTCTTGGACAGAATTGTGTCTAGATTAGTATTCCTCTTACCACATTCTCTACTCTCTGGGAGATGAATTTTCCAATAAGGTGAATCAAGAACCTAATCAGATGCTTTCATTTTGGCCAAATTCTGATTCCAGATATAAAGATATATTAGCTGTGAAAATAAGAAGGCCAATAATAAACTGTTGAGTTAACATCCCAGATAGAAATCATGAAATAATTACATTAAACATCTAACATTTATATGGTACTTTATAGTTTTTCAAAGCATTTTTTAATAAATATCAATATAAGCATCCACTATGATGTGAAGCTGACTTATTATGCATGCAAATAGTTAATAGCAAAAGTCCTATGCCCAGTGCATGGTTCTCTTCTCCCTCCTTTTGGTATGAATTCCTGCTGCTGGGGAGGATGGACCTGTCATTAAAGCAACTGTGGCACAGAGCAGGGAATGGCAGGTGTGGCACACAGTGTGGTTGGAAAGGCAAGAGACTTGGACCTGGCTTTGAGCCATATTAGTTGTTGTGTGACCTACAACATTTCTACACATCTCAGAGCTTTCCTTATCTACAAAGGGACGAGGTTGGACTGGATGACTACTGGGATTTTTACAGCCATGACTGTTCATTCCATACTTTATGACTACCCTGAACATAACCACGTCGGCTTCATGGTACCTCTATGCTCTTGAAGTGTTGTTTGGTTACGTAAGGCCCATCCTGGATTCATTCCTTACTATTCTTTTGTAGAGTCTTTCTCTGTCACATGTACAGTTGCATTGCAAATAGATACATGCTTTTTTTTTTTTTAATTTTTTTTATTCTTATGTTAATCCCCATACATTGCATCATTAGTTTTAGATGAAGTGTTCCATGATTCATTGTTTGTGCATAACACCCAGTGCTCCATGCAGAATGTGCCCTCCTCAATACCCACCACCAGGCTAACCCATCCTCCCACCCGCCTCCCCTCTAGAACCCTCAGTTTGTTTTTCAGAGTCCATCGTCTCTCATGGTTCGTCTACCCCTCCGATTTCCCCCGCTTCATTCTTCCCCTCCCGCTACCTTCTTCTTCTTCTTCTTTTTTTTCTTAACATATATTGCATTATTTGTTTCAGAGGTACAGATCTAAGATTCAACAGTCTTGCACAATTCACAGTGCTTACCAGAGCACATACCCTCCCCAGTGTCTATCACCCAGTCACCCCATCCCTCCCACCCCACTCCCCACTCCAGCAACCCTCTGTTTGTTTCCTGCAATTAAGAATTCCTCATATCAGTGAGATCATATGATACATGTCTTTCTCTGTTTGACTTATTTCACTCAACATAATACCCTCCAGTTCCATCCACGTCGTTGCAAATGGCAAGATCTCATTCCTTTTGATGGCTGCATAATATTCCATTGTATATATATACCACATCTTCTTTATCCATTCATCTGTTGATGGACATCTTGGCTCTTTCCACAGTTTGGCTATTGTGGACATTGCTGCTATAAACATCGGGGTGCACGTACCCCTTCGGATCCCTACTTTTGTATCTTTGGGGTAAATACCCAGTAGTGCAATTGCTGGATCATATGGTAGCTCTATTTTCAACTTTTTGAGGAACCTCCATACAGTTTTCCAGAGTGGCTGCACCAGCTTGCATTCCCACCAACAGTGTAGGAGGGTTCCCCTTTCTCCGCATCCCTGCCAACATCTGTCGTTTCCTGACTTGTTAATTTTAGCCATTCTGACTGGTGTGAGGTGGTATCTCATTGAGGTTTTGATTTGGATTTCCCTGATGCCGAGCGATATTGAGCACTTTTTCATGTGTCTGTTGGCCATTTGGATGTCTTCTTTGGAAAAATGTCTGTTCATGTCTTCTGCCCATTTCTTGATTGGATTCTTTGTTCTTTGGGTGTTGAGTTTGATGAGTTCTTTATAGATTTTGGATACTAGCCCTTTATCTGATATGTCATTTGCAAATATCTTCTCCCATTCTGTCGGTTGTCTTTTGGTTTTGTTGACTGTTTCCTTTGCTTTGCAAAAGCTTTTTATCTTGATGAAGTCTCAATAGTTCATTTTTGCCCTTGCTTCCCTTGCCTTTGGCGATGTTTCTAGGAAGAAGTTGCTTCAGCTGAGGTCAAAGAGGTTGCTGCCTGTGTTCTCCTTTAGGATTTTGATGGACTCCTGCCTCACATTGAGGTCTTTCAACCATTTGGAGTCTATTTTTGTGTGTGGTGTAAGGAAATGGTCCAGTTTCATTCTTCTGCATGTGGCTATCTAATTTTCCCAACACCATTTGTTGAAGAGACTGTCTTTTTTCCATTGGACATTCTTTCCTGCTTTGTCAAAGATGAGTTGACCATAGAGTTGAGGGTCCATTTCTGGGCTCTCTATTCTGTTCCATTGATCTATGTGTCTGTTTTTGTGCCAGTACCATGCTGTCTTGATGATGACAGCTTTGTAATAGAGCTGGAAGTCCGGAATTGTGATGCCACCAGCTTTGCTTTTCTTTTTCAACATTCCTCTGGCTATGCGGGGTCTTTTCTGGTTCCATACAAATTTTAGGATTATTTGTTCCATTTCTTTGAAAAAAGTGGATGGTATTTTGATGGGGATTGCATTGAATGTGTAGATTGCTCTAGGTGGTATTGACATCTTCACAATATTTGTTCTTCCAATCCATGAGCATGGAATGTTTTTCCATTTCTTTGTGTCTTCCTCAATTTCTTTCATGAGTATTTTATAGTTTTCTGAGTACAGATCCTTTGTCTCTTTGGTTAGATTTATTCCTAGGTATCTTATGGTTTTGGGTGCAATTGTAAATGGGATTGACTCCTTAATTTCTCTTTCTTCTTTCTTGTTGTTGGTGTATAGGGATGCCACTGACTTCTGTGCATTGATTTTATATCCTGCCACTTTACTGAATTCCTGTATGAGTTCTAGCAGTTTTGGGGTGGAGTCTTTTGGGTTTTCCACATAAAGTATCATATCATCTGCAAAGAGTGAGAGTTTGACTTCTTCTTTGCCAATTCAGATGCCTTTTATTTCTTTTTGTTGTCTGATTGCTGTGGCTAGGACTTCCAATACTATGTTGAATAGCAGTGGTGATAGTGGACATCCCTGCCGCGTTCCTGACTTTAGGGGGAAAGCTCTCAGTTTTTCCCCATTGAGAATGATATTCGCTGTAGGTTTTTCATAGATGGCTTTTATGATATTGAGGTATGTACCCTCTATCCCTATACTCTGAAGAGTTTTGATCAAGAAAGGATGCTGTACTTTGTCGAAAGCTTTTTCTGCATCTATTGAGAGGATCATATGATTCTTGTTCTTTCTTTTGTTAATGTATTGTATCACATTGATTGATTTGCGGATGTTGAACCAACCTTGCAGCCCAGGGATAAATCCCACTTGGTCGTGGTGAATAATCCTTTTAATGTACTGTTGGATCCTATTGGCTAGTATTTTGGTGAGAAGTTTTGCATCCATGTTCATCAGGGATATTGGTCTGTAATTCTCCGTTTTGATGGGGTCTTTGTCTGGTTTTGGGATCAAGGTAATGCTGGCCTCATAAAATGAGTTTGGAAGTTTTCCTTCCATTTCTATTTTTTGGAACAGTTTCAGAAGAATAGGTATTAATTCTTCTTGAAATGTTTGGTAGAATTCCCCTGGGAAGCCATCTGGCCCTGGGCTTTTGTTTTTTGGGAGATTTTTGATGACTGCTTCAATTTCCTTAGTGGTTATAGGTCTGTTCAGGTTTTCTATTTCATCCTGGTTCAGTTTTGGTAGTTGATACATCTCTAGGAATGCATCCATTTCTTCCAGGTTATCTAATTTGCTGGCATAGAGTTGCTCATAATATGTTCTTATAATTGTTTGTATTTCTTTGCTGTTGGTTGTGATCTCTCCTCTTTCATTCATGATTTTGTTGATTTGGGTCATTTCTCTTCTCTTTTTGATAAGTCTGGCCAGGGGTTTATCAATCTTGTTAATTCTTTCAAAGAACCAGCTCCTAGTTTCGTTGATCTGTTCTACTGTTCTTTTAGTTTCTATTTCATTGATTTCTGCTCTGATCTTTATTATTTCTCTTCTCCTGCTGGGTTTAGGCTTTATTTGCTGTTCTTTCTCCAGCTCCTTTAGGTGTAGGGTTAGGTTGTGTACTTGAGACCTTTCTTGTTTCTTGAGAAAGGCATGTATTGCTATATACTTTCCTCTTAGGACTGCCTTTGCTGCATCCCAAAGATTTTGAATAGTTGTGTTTTCATTTTCATTGGTTTCCATGTATTTTTTTAATTCTTCTTTAATTTCCTGGTTGACCCATTCATTCTTCAGTAGGATGCTCTTTAGCCTCCATGTATTTGAGTTCTTTCCGACTTTCCTCTTGTGATTGAGTTCTAGTTTCAAAGCACTGTGGTCTGAAAATATGCAGGGAATGATCCCAATCTTTTGGTACCGGTTGAGACCTGATCTGTGACCTAGGATGTGATCTATTCTGGAGAATGTTCCATGGGCACTAGAGAAGAATGTGTATTCTGTTGCTTTGGGGTGGAATGTTCTGAATATGTCTGTGAAGTCCATTTGGTCCAGTGTGTCATTTAAAGTCTTTATTTCCTTGTTGATCTTTTGCTTAGACGATCTGTCCATTTCAGTGAGGGGGGTGTTAAAGTCCCCCACTATTATTGTATTGTTGTCGATGTGTTTCTTTGATTTTGTTATTAATTGCCTTATATAACTGGCTGCTCCCATGTTAGGGGCATAGATATTTACAGTTGTTAGATCTTCTTGTTGAATAGATCCTTTAAGTAGGATATAATGTCCTTCCTCATCTCTTATTACAGTCTTTGGTTTAAAATCTAATTTGTCTGATATAAGGATTGCCACCCCAGCTTTCTTTTGGTGTCCATTAGCATGGTAAATGGTTTTCCACCCCCTCACTTTCAATCTGGGGCTGTCTTTGGGTCTAAAATGAGTCTCTTGCAGACAGCATATCGATGGGTCTTGTTTTTTAATCCAGTCTGATAGCCTGTGTCTTTTGATTGGGGCATTTAGCCCATTTACATTCAGGGTAACTATTGAAAGATAGGAATTTAGTGCCATTGTATTGCCTGTAAGGTGACTGTTACTGTATATTGTCTGTGTTCTATACCTTTGCTCAGGCTGTGCCCCCTTTGGGATTTATCCCCCACTCCGCCATCCATGGAATTAGACCTTTCTTTACTCTGCTAGTCCAGACCCTTGCTTGACACAGAATGGAAAACATAGATTTGCTGCAGGGAATTTCCAATATGGCTAACCAAAAATCAGTTATAGTTAAAGGAATTCTAAGTAGAATGCAAGCTTGTCCATAGTGTTTATAGTAGATTGGAATAATTATAAAGATTATCAGTTCATGCCATCATTCATAGACGATGGGGATCTTTGATCCAGGAACATGCTTGGAGCAGGGGACTGAGTGGTGATTAAGACAAACAAGGTTCTGAACCTCATAGAACATCTCTGCTAGCGGAGAAGCACGCATGATCATAGTTGTGGTTTTTAAGAAAGGGGTAGTGTGGGATGCTGTGGAGATATATGCAGGGAGAGTGGGAGGGGAGAGGGAGGAAAACCTAATCTAGTCTGAAAGGTCATGGAAAGTCTCTCTGAGAAAGCAGCATCATCAATGGGAAGGGTAAGATTTAGCCAGATGAAGGTGCAGGTAGATGTAAGAAAAGAGATTAGTGTCTCAGGCAATGGGAGCAGCATGTGCATAGGCCCCAAAGCCAGAAAGTTCAGTGTTAGTTTCCTTTCCTTTCTCCCCACATGTCCAACATTCTCCTGAATGTTTGGTGTATTAGAGAAACTGAAAAGGGCCAGGGTGGTAGAAGCCCAGAGACTGAGGGGCAAAGTGGCAGGAAATACGGTGGAAGAGGTAGGCATGACCAGGTCATGGGCAACCCTGCAAACAGGTTAAGGACACTGGATATATCCTGAAGGCAGTTTTGAAGTGTTTTAAGCAGGGGAGTGGCAAAATTAGTTTTGTGTTTTTAGAAGATCTGTCTGGATTCTATTTTTTTTTTTTTAAAGATTTTATTTATTTATTTGACAGAGAGAGACACAGCGAGAGAGGGAACACAAGCAGGGGGAATGGGAGAGGGAGAAGCAGGCTCCCCGCAGAGCAGGGAGCCCGATGCGGGACTCGATCCCAGGACCCTGGGATCATGACCTGAGCTGAAGGCAGTCGCTTAACCAACTGAGCCACCCAGGCGCCCAGATCTGTCTGGATTCTAAAGAGGAGAGAGCAAATGTGGGGAGAAGTGTAATAAACTGACTGGGTGAGAAATGAGGATGGCTTTGGACTTGTGTGGTGGCCATGGAGATGGAGAGAAGTGGATGCATTTGAATTATTAGGAGAGTCAAATCATCACGATTTGGTGATTGGTTAGAGGTGGGGCATGAGGAAGATAGACAACTCAAAGAAAAGTGCACTCCCTTAAACAGATGAGATATTTGAGTTAAACATATTCTGGAAGCAGCAATGAGGAATACTGAAGTACCATATTCTGAGAGAAATGCTGGCAGAATTGGAGAAAATGGAGTGGATTGTGAGGATCCCATGAAGTAAATCCCGTGGGAGTTGCATGCATGGATTTGAAGCTTGGAAGAGGCAGCAACAGGCTAAGGCATGGGAGTCTTGGGAGTGGGCACGAGACCCAGAGGAGGGTGTGGAGGTGAGGCACACTCACCAGTCAGAGCATGTGCATCCAGAATGGCAGTCAGGGCAACTGGGAAGCAGAAGCCCAGCATGTCAGGAGGAAACGTGGAATGTGGTGTCCTGTGAGTCAAGAGAGCTGACTGCCTGGTCCATCCACATGGAGATACAGTTGGTGTGTCACACCCTTTCCAGTGCAGCTGAATCATGGTGGGCTCTCATTTGGCATGGCTCGTTGTTCCTTCCAGCTTCTTCTGACCTTGTTTCAGCACTTTCTTTTCAGTCACCAGTGTCCTATTCTGTTCCCAGATCTTTCTTGACTTGGAGGACAGTGGTCTGATAAAATCTTTGATGTAAAATTTCCAGGACCTAATATTATGGTGCAACTTGCAGACACATTTATGTTTTTTAAAAGAAGAGCTTGGAAAAAGCATGGCTTTACTTTGGACCTGGGAATTTTGCTTTTGTGAGGACTACTGACCCACTGAGAAAAGTAAATACATGGGCATTAAGGTGCAAGGAAATTTAAAATTTTAAAGATTAAGACTGGGCAGTATAACACTTTATTCAGTATTTGAATAAATATCCTTTTTTAAAAATTATTTATTTATTTTGGGGGAGGAGGGGCAGAGGGAGAGGGAGAGAGAGTCTTAAGCAGACTCCATGCTGAGCACAGAGCCTGCCAGGGGGCTTGATCCCATGACCCTGAGATTACGACTTGAGGTGAAACCAAGAGTCGGATGCTTACCTGACTGTGCCACCCTGGTGCCCCTTGAGTAAACATCCTTAAATCCAATTCAGACTAGAGATAGAAGAGGAAAGAAACATTTGACAAAATATTTAAGAGACAGAGCGCTGTGTCAGAATAGGGAGAAAAGATAGGTGGGGTAGGACCAAATTGCAGTGGGCCTTGCTTAGTGTAATGTCTGGACTTTCATTTATGAGCAATGAGGAACACCTGGAGTGTTTTGAGCAGAGCAATGATGTGATGCAGAAGAGTCTCACAGTGGTGAGTTTAACGGATTAGTCCAGGAAGTGAGTGAAACCAGGAGATTGGTCTGCTCCTCCTGCTGAAAGGCAGGAGAGCCTGGGCTGAGGGAAACAAACATGGGATGCCACAGCGGGAATGGACCTGAGAGGCCCATGCAGGGAAGGAAGAACTGATGTGATGTGTCCCGGGTGTGCAGGAGAGTAGAAAGAGGACTCTAGGATGACATCAAGATGATAAAAATAAAGAAATCTGGAGGAGGAAATGGTTTGGGGAGGAAAATGATGACTTAGGCTGTAGACAGTGTGAGTCACCATATAGGATAGACTGAAGAATAGGTAAGCATTTCCTAGATTTCCCCATATTAGTCAGTTCTGCTTTGTCCTTGGGCCCTGGAAATTTCTATAGAACCGAACTAATGGCCTTACAGAGTTTGGAAAGAAGAATTCATAGAAACAAAGTAAAAAGAGGGAAGTGACATATTCATCATCTCATAGATTTGAGGGAAGAAACAGGATTTCCTCAAATGTTGCCTGAGAGGCAGCAGATTACATTTTAAAGTCAGACTCCACTATTTAAAATCAGAAGGGAAAAGTGTGGATTGATTAATGAGTAGTGTTTGGGAACCAAGAAGCCATTTAGAAAAATAAAAAATTAAAAAGTTACATTCTCTTTTTCATACCAAATTAAATTCCAAATATATAAAAGGCTTCAACATAAAAACAGTGACATCATAAAATTAACAGAAGAAAATAAAGGCAAATTTATCTAATCCTGGAAAGAAATGTCCTTAGGACCAATTTCTAAAAGTGGAATTCAGGGTCCAAAGGTTTATGGCACTCTATTGCCAGATTGCCCCAGCCTTGTATGAAAGTGCCCACTTTTCCCACACTTTTACCAGTGCTGGCTATTTTCGCTTTAAAAACATTTCATTAATTTCCTGTTAATGACTTTTACCTTTTTTATTGAAGGAGGTCAACTTTTATTGTTAGGTTTAAGAGCTCTTCATAAAATAATAATGTAAACTAATCGACACAAATGAAGTAAATATGTATTTTTCCATTTTGGTCTACACTTCAGTTACTGAGCAGTATCTGTATTATGATCCCATTTTGTAAAAACAAAAAAGACGGACTCTATATCTACCAGTATGTCAACGATAGAAATATTTTGGTAGTGGGGTCACAGATGCTTTTAATTTTATTTGTGATTTTCTTTATTTTAAAAAATTTCTACAACAAACACATATTTTGTCATTCTCTGTTAAAGTCTAATTAGCATTTTCTGTCCTCACTCTTTAGTTTCATTAAACGAAGACTTTAGAAAACTCCTTGTATGTGCCTGACCTTAGACCTTTTAGAATTTGGGTACTGTTTCCCTAGTTCCACCTCTTCCTCAGGGTAAGGGTAAACATTTAAAACATGTTGCAAAACATTAAAAAACATTTAAAACATTAAAAAAAAGTCTTTCTCAAATTTCTATGAAAATTTTATAAAGAGGGATGCCTGGGTGGCTCAGTCGGTCTGCCTTCGGCTCAGGTCATGATCCCAGGGTCCTGGAATAGAGCCCTGTGTTGGGCTCCCTGCTCAGCGGGGAGTCTGCTTCTTCCTCTGCCTGCCGCTCTCCCTGCTTGTGCTCTCTCTCTGTCTCTGACAATAAATAAACAAAATCTTAAAAAAAATTTTTTTATAAAGAGATCTTCCTCTGGCCTTCAGTTCTTAGGAATATTCTCTTCTGGGCTTCTGAGGTTGACAGGTTGGGAGGTGAGCTTCTCTTTTTATTGGACACCTTGGTGGCTTTTTGGGTAGTAGACCACTGTATAAAGTTCTTCCAGTTTATCTCTCCCCAGCTGAGCTGACCTCATGCTCAGTGTTACTTAATAATCTGGGAAATGTACCAACCCAACTCTCCCCACTCTAATTGAGCCAGGCTCTAGAACTCATTACTTTATTACCATCCACTTGGATTGCTTTAATGCATTCTCTGTTAAGTATAATTTAGCATTTTCTGTCCTCACTGTTCAGTTTCATTAAATGAAGACTTTAGAAAACTCCTAGTATGTGCCTGACCTTCTACCTTTTAGAATTTGGGTGCTGTTTTCCTAGTCCTTCCTCTTCCTCAGGGTAGGAGTAAGTAACTTCTGTTGCATTCCTGCAAAGATGAGGGTGATTTGAGAAATGGAACACCTGTATCTTTGTGAAGCAGCCCACTCTAAGCTGGAAAGCTCTGTCGTTAGAATGTTCTTCCTCTGGTGGACCAAAAGCTATGAGCTACTCTGTGAGTTCCATCTGTTTATCCAAGGTATGCTCTCAAAGAGGCGTAAAAGTTCTGATACTGCAGGAGAGCCTCTCAGGAATGTGATGACATCTGTTATATGCTCCCTAAGTCTTCTCTAACTGCTCCTCACATTGCTTGCTTCTTAGACCCCTCATTGAGCTATTTACTCTGAGCAGTGCAGGGTCAGTGTACCCAGGGCCCTCCTGAAATATGGTTGACTCTCAAATACTTAGGGTGTAAAGGCCAGTGTGGGTTGGCCTTTCTACTTCTCATGGATTGGGTCTTAGTCGATCTCCAGTGGAGCAGGAGTGAACCAGATTTTTCTTTTTTTAAATCCTCAGCAACTTTGTCTCCAGAGGCAAGGCCAGGCCAAATCAGCTTATAACTAATTCTATTTACTGTAAAAAGACGGATCAATCAAGCAACAAGTATTTTCTCTATGACTGGCATTGTTCTGGGTGCTGAAGGAGACTCCAATGTAACCCTAGACTCTCTGGGCCTCATTATCACCTATAAGAATGTCTAAAATGAAAAGGACTGACAATACCAAGTGTTGATGATGATGGAGGAGAACTAGGACTTTTATACACTGCTGGTGGGAATGCAAAATCGTACAAACACTTTGGGAAACAATTTGACAGTTTCTTAAAAAGTTAAACATGTAGCTACCATATGACTTAACCCTTCCACTGCCAGGTTTTTATTTACCCACAAGGAATAAAAGCATGGGTTTCTACAAATATTCCTACAGGAATATTCATAGCAACGTTATTTGTCATTACTAAAAATGGAAACAACACAATGTCATCAATAAGTGAATGAATAAACAGGCCATGGTATATTCATACAATGGAATATTATTCAGCAATAAAAAGGTATGGACTAATGATACATACAACAATATGGATGAATCTCAAAATAATTATGCTGAAAGAAGCCAGGCATGCAAGAGTACATACTATATGATTTCATTTATATAAAATTCTAGAAAATGCAAACTCATTTATGGGACAGAAAGCATCAGTAGTTTCTGGTGTTGGGGTGCAGGAAGGGGGAGGGAAGGTTATACAGGGGTATAAAGAAACTTTTTTTTGAGGAAACTTTTGGGGGTAATGTGTATGTTCATTATTGTGAGTGTGATGATAGTTTCACTGGTGTATGCCTATGTCACAATGATCAGATTGTATACTTCGAAGTTGTGCAGTTTTTTGTTAAAAGACTATTCATAGAAAAACAAAACAAAGACTCTCTGGGCCTCACAACTATGTGGGTGTAAAGGAATTTTAGTTAACAATTCCTTCCAGCTTCCTTGGCTCCTGTTCCCTTCTGACCAGGAACTTGGAGGCTCACCCTGCAAATCTTACCTGGCTTATCTTAGAGTCCTCTGAGGCTATCTCACATATAAATCCGTCTGGCAGCTACAGTTCCCACATGGTGCCACCCCTGCTGTTGCTGAGAGCAGCCTGTGATGCTTTGGGAAGGCACAGCCCTGGCCTTGCTGCTGGGACCAACAGAGAAGGCTGGTGTCCACACCAGAGGCCTGTCTCTCCCAGAGGGGCTGTTCATGTGTACAGGTACTGAGGCTATTCTGCATTTGTACTGAAGAGGAAAGAACACATTCACTGCTTCCTTCTGTATCCTGGGTACTTTTACATCCATGGCTCACAGAGTCTCTGGTGAAATAACTCCTACAAGCCCTTTCTCTATGATTTCCTGCACCTGAGCAAAGACATCTACTAACGAAGGATGCCATGCTGTTTTCTCATGGCTGAATCCCCCGCAGGTTCTCCCAAACCTGCATACAGATCAATTCATGCCAGTGAATGACTTCCTGCTGCTCGCCCCACCCTCTCATCTGACCTGCTTGGACAAGTTGTATCCAAGCACCAGTACCACCTAGGGTACTCCCATTCCCTGGGGGAGGTTTGGTCTCTCTGGCAAACCCCAGGTATGGAAGACTTTCCCTATTTCCCACTGCCTCTTCCTACGTTCCAAGTCAGGGGAGAAAGGGCAGACGATGGAGGGGAAGGAGGAAAGAGTGAAGAAATAGACATTTTTCCTCCCAGAGCTGTAGATCAGGCTGAGCAGAGGAAGGTGAGAAACTTTGAATGAGGTGTGAAGTTGTGTTCTTCTTCCTTCTGCCCTCTCCTCATCCATTCTCGCCATGAAAATGTTCAAACATACAGATGTGTGTAAAGAATGGCACAATGAACATCTGCATACTCATCTTCCTAAACCAAGAGTCCTCAATGTTTTGTCATATTTGCTTCATAGGTGTGTGCATGCGTGCCCGTGTGTGTACATACACAGCCACACAGAAGCAGACTAATGTTTGGCTGGATAAAGAATTCTAGGCTGAAATTAGTTTTCCTTTAGGATTTTGAAGGCATTGCTCCATTTTCTTCTAGTTTCCAATATTGCTGCTGAGAAGTCTGATGCCATTCAAATGCTCAATTATTTCCATGTGACTGTTGTTTTCTATCTGGAATATTGTAGAATTATCTCTTTACCTCCGGTGTTCTGAAATCTCATGGGGTGGGTCTTTTTTCATTCATTATGCTAGGCACTCAGTGGGAACATTACAATCTGGAAACTCTTGTTTTTCAAGTTCTGAAAACTTTATTATTTGATTAAGTGCCTTTTCTCTCAGTTTTTTCTATCTTTCCTTTTCTCTGGAATCTCTATTTTCACCTTCTGAGTTTCCTGGACCTGTCCTCTAATATTCTTATTGATTCTATTCTGTCTTTATCCTTTTACATTATTTTCTTAGAGATTTGCTTAACATTATCTCCAACTCTTTTATTAAGTTTTCATTTCTCTTATCATATTTTCTTGTTCTTTGAATATTCTCCCTTCCTCTCCCCTGTAGTATTTTGTTCTTGTTTCTTGGTTCTATTATCTTATTACTCTGACAAGCCCCTTGTCAAGAATACTCTGAGGATATTCATAATAGTTTTTTCAGATTTCTTCTCTTTGCATAGTTTCTTTCTTTCCCCTGCCTTTTAAAAAAAAAATTCCAGTGTAATTAACATACCATATTATATTAGTTTCAGTTGTACAATATAATGATTCAACAATTCTATACATTTCTCAGTGCCCATCACGATAAGTGTACTTTTAATCCCGTTCACCTATTTCACCCATCCCTTCACTGACTTCCTTTCTGGTAACCACCACTTTGTTCTCTGTAGTCAAGAGCCTGTTTTTTGGTTTGTCTCTCTTTTTTTTTCCTTTGTTCCTTTGTTTTGTTTCTTAAATTCCACATATGAGTGAAATCATATGGTATTTGTCTTTCTCTGACTGACATATTTCACTTAGCATTATACCCTCTAGATCCATCTATGTTGTTGCAAATGGCAAGATCTCATTCTTTTTTATGGCTGAATAATATTCTACTGTGTGTGTGTGTGTGTGTGTGTGTGTATCTCACATCTTCTTTGTCCATTGGGCTATTGTAAATAATGCTGCAATAAACATAGGGGTGCATATAGCTTTTCCAATTAGTGTTTTCATATTCTTTGAGTAAATACCCAGTAGTGGAATTCCTAGATCATATGATAATTCTATTTTTAATTTTTTGAGGAACCTCCATGCTGTTTTCCACAGTGGCTGCACCAGTTTGCATTCTCACTGACAGTACAAGAGGGTTCCTGTTTCTCCTTATCCTTGCCAACACTTGTTCTTTTTTGTGTTTTTGATTTTAGCCATTCTGACAAGTATGAGGTAATACCTCATTGTAGTTTTGATTTGCACTTCCCTGATGATGAATGATGTTGAGCATCTTTTCATGTGTCTGTTGGTCATTTGTGTGTCTTCTTTGGAGAAATGTCTGTTCATGTCTCTGCCCATTTTTTAATTGGATTATTTGGTTTTTGGTGTTGAGTTGTGTATGTTCTTTATATATTTTGGATACTAACCCTTTATCAGATATGTCATTTGCAAATATCTTCTCCCATTCAGTAGGCTGTTGTTTATTGTTGATTGTTTCCTTTGCTGTGCAGAACCTTTATATTTTGATGTAATCCCAATAGTTTATTTTTGCTTTTATTTTTCTTGCCTCAGGAGACATGTCTAGAAAAATGTTGCTATGGCCAATGTCAGAAATCACTGCCTGTGTTCTTTTCTATGATTTGTCAAAAATTACTTGACCGTATAATCTGGGCTTGTTTCTGGGTTATTCATTCTGTTCTCTTGATCTATGTGTCTATTTTTTGTACCAGGACAATACTGTTTTGATTACTACAACTTTGTAGTATACCTTGAAATCTGGGATTGTAATACCTCCAGTTTTGTTCTTCTTTTTCTTTCTTTTTTTTTTTTTGTAGTTTGAATAAATTTTATTTTTCTATATAGCCTCTGCAATGGAAAAATCACTTTTTTTTTTTAAGATTTTATTTATTTGCGAGAGAGAGAATGAGAGACAGAGAGCATGAGAGGGAGGAGGGTCAGAGGGAGAAGCAGACTCCCTGCTGAGCAGGGAGTCTGATGTGGGACTCGATCCCGGGACTCCAGGATCATGACCTGAGCCGAAGGTAGTCGCTTAACCAACTGAGCCACCCAGGAGCCCGAAAAATCACTTTTTTAAAAAAAATTTTATTATGTTATGTTAGTCACCATACAATACATAATTAGTTTTTGATGTAGTGATCCACAGTCCATTGTTTTCGTATAACACCCAGTGCTCCATGCAGTATGTGCCCTCCTTAATACCCATCACCGGGCTAACCAGTCCCCCCTCCCCCCTCCCCTCTAAAACCCTGTTTGTTTCTCAGGTCCATAGTCTTTCATGGTACATCTCTCCCTCCAATTCCCGCCCCCCCATTTTTCCCTTCCTTTTCCTAATGTCCTCCATGCTATTCCTTATGTTCCACAAATAAGTGAAACCATATGATAATTGACTTTCTCTGCTTGACTTATTTCACTTAGCATAATCTCCTCCAGTCCCATCCATGTTGATGTAAAAGTTGGGTATTCATCCTTTCTGATGGCTGAGGAATTTTCCATTGTATATATGGACCACATCTTCTTTATCCATTCATCTGTTGAAGGGCATCTCGGCTCTTTCCACAGTTTGGCTATTGCGGACATTGCTGCTATGAACATTGGAGTGCATATGGCCCTTCTTTTCACTACATCTGTGTCTTTGGGGTAAATACCCAGTAGTGCAATTGCTGGGTCATAGGGTAGCTCTATTTTTAAATTTTTGAGGAACCTCCACACTGTTTTTCAAAGTGGCTGTACCAACTTGCATTCCCACCAACAGTGTAAGAGGGTTCCCCTTTCTCCACAACCTCTCCAACATTTGTTGTTTCTTTCCCTGTCCATTTTTGCCATTCTAACTGGTGTAAGGTGGTATCTCAATGTGGTTTTGATTTGGATTTCCCTGATGGCTAATGATGATGAACATTTTTTCATGTGTCTGTTAGCCATTTGTATGTCTTCTTCAGAGAAGTGTCTTTTCATATCTTCTGCCCACTTTTGACTTGATTATTTGTTTTTTGGGTGTTGAGTTTGAGAAGTTCTTTATAGATTTTGGATACTGGCCCTTTATCTGTAGTGTCATTTGCAAATATCTTCTCCCATTCTGTGGGTTGCCTCTTTGTTTTGTTGACTGTTTCCTTTGCTGTGCAGAAACTTTTTATCTTGATGAAGTCCCAAAAGTTCATTTTTGCTTTTGTTTCACTAGCCTTTGGAGATGTATTTTGAAAGAAGTTGCTGTGGGCAATGTCAAAGAGGTTACTGCCTATGTTCTCCTCTAGGATTTTGATGGATTCCTGTCTCACATTGAGGTCTTTCATCCATTTTGAGTTTATCTTTGTCAATGGTGTTAGAGAATGGTCGAGTTTCATTCTTCTGCATGTGGCTGTCCAATTTTCCCAGCACCATTTATTGAAGAGACTGTCTTTTTTCCATTGCATGTTTTTTCCTGCTTTGTCGAAGATTATTTGACCATAGAGTTGAGGGTCCATATCTGGGTTCTCTATTCTGTTCCATTGGTCTATATGTCTGTTTTTGTGCCAGTACCATGCTGTCTTGGTGATCACAGCTTTGTAATATAGCTTGAAATCGGGCAACGTGATGCCCCCAGCTTTGTTTTTCTTTTTCAACATTTCCTTGTTGATTCGGGGTCTTTTCTGATTCCATACAAATTTTAGGATTGTTTGTTCCAGCACTTTGAAAAATGTCATTGGAATTTTGATCGGGATGGCGTTGAAGGTATAGATTGCTCTGGGTAGCATAGACATTTTAACAATGTTTATTCTTCCAATCCATGAGCATGGCATGTTTTTCCATCTTTTTGTGTCTTCTTCAATTTCTTTCATGAGTGTTTTGTAGTTCCTAGGGTATAGATCCTTT
Organism: Neomonachus schauinslandi; assembly: GCF_002201575.2. Lineage (NCBI taxonomy): Eukaryota > Metazoa > Chordata > Mammalia > Carnivora > Phocidae > Neomonachus > Neomonachus schauinslandi. Next base: position 37,013,316 of record NC_058412.1, read on the forward strand.
ACCTCTTTGGTTAGTTTTATTCCGAGGTATCTTACAGTTTTTGGTGCTATTGTAAATGGAATCGTTTCTCTAATTTCTCTTTCTACAGTTGCATTGTTAGTGTATAAGAAAGCAACTGATTTCTGTGCATTGATTTTGTATCCTGCCACATTACTGAATTGCTGTATGAGTTCTAGTAATTTGAGGGTGGAGTCTTTTGGGTTTTCCACATAAAGTATCATGTCGTCTGCGAAAAGAGAGAGTTTGACTTCTTCTTTGCCAATTTGAATACCTTTTATTTCTTTTTGTTGTCTGATTGCTGTTGCTAGGACTTCTAGTACTATGTTGAACAACAGTGGTGAGAGTGGGCACCCTTGACGTGTTCCTGATCTTAAGGGAAAGGCTCTCAGCTTTTCCCCATTGAGGATGATACTCGCTGTGGGTTTTTCATAGATGGATTTTATGAACTTGAGGAATGTTCCCTCTATCCCTATACTCTGAAGAGTTTTAATCAGGAAAGGATGTTGTATTTTGTCAAATGCTTTTTCTGCATCAATTGAGAAGACCATATGGTTCTTCTCCCTCCTCTTATTAATGTGTTCTATCACACTGATTGATTTGCAAATGTTGAACCACCCTTGCATCCTGGGGATAAATCCCACTTGGTCGTGGTGGATGATCCTTTTAATGTATTGTTGGATCCTATTAGCTAGGATTTTGTTGAGAATTTTGGAATCCATATTCATCAGGGATATCGGTCTGAAATTTTCCTTTTTGATGGGGTCTTTGCCTGGTTTGGGGATTAAGGTAATGCTGGCCTCATAGAATGAGTTTGGAAGCTTTCCTTCTGTTTCTATTTTTTGAAACAGCTTCAGGAGAATAGGTATTATTTCTTCTTTGAATGTTTGGTAGAATTCCCCAGGGAATCCATCAGGCCCTGGATTCTTGTTTTTTGGGAGGTTTTTGATCACTGCTTCACTCTTGTTACTGGTTATTGGCCTATTCAGGTTGTCAATTTCTTGCTGTTTCAGTCTTGGCAACTTATAGGTTTCCAGGAAGGCCTCCATTTCATCCAGATTGCTCAGTTTATTGGCATACAGTTGTTGATAATAATTTCTAATAACTGTTTCTATTTCCTTGGTGTTAGTCGTGATCTCTCCCTTTTCATTCATAATTTTATTAATTTGGGTCCTTTCTCTCTTCTTTTGGATAAGTCTGACCAGTGGTTTATCAATCTTATTAATTCTTTCAAAGAACCAACTTCTAGTTTTGTTGATCTGATCTACTGTGTTCCTGGTTTCTAATTCATTGATTTCTGCTCTAATTTTAATTATTTCTCTTCTAATGCGTGGCTTAGGCGTCGTTTGTTGCTTTTTCTCTAGTTCTTTAAGGTGTAGAGTTAGTTGGTGAATTCGGGATTTTTCTATTTTTTTGAGTGAGGCTTGGGTGGCTATGTATTTCCCCCTTAGTACCGACTTTGCAGTATCCCATAGGTTTTGGACCGATGTGTTTTCATTCTCATTGATTTCCATGAATTGTTTAAGTTCTTCTTTGATTTCTTGGTTTACCCAAACATTCTTGAGCAGAGTGGTCTTTAGCTTCCAAGTGTTTGAATTTCTTCCAATTTTTTTCTTGTGATTGAGTTCCAGTTTTAGAGCATTGTGGTCTGAGATTATGCAGAGAATAATCTCAATCTTTTGGTATCGGTTGAGACCTGATTTGTGACCCAGTATATGCTCTATTCTGGAGAAAGTTCCATGTGCGCTCAAGAAGAATGAGTATTCTGTTGTTTTAGGGTGGGATGTTCTGTAAATATCTATGAGGTCCATCTGGTCCAATGTATCATTCAAAGCTCCTGTTTCCTTGTTGATTTTCTGCTTAGATGATCTGTCCATTGCTGAGAGTGGAGTATTGAGGTCTCCTACAATTAACGTATTGTTATCAATATGACTCTTTATTTTGGTTAACAGTTGGCTTATATAGATGGCTGCTCGCATGTTGGGGGCATAGATATTTACAATTGTTCGCTCTTCTTGTTGGATAGACCCTTTAAGAATGATATAGTGTCCTTCTGTGTCTCTTATTACAGACTTTAGTTTAAAATCTAATTTGTCTGATATAAGAATTGCTACCCCAGCTTTCTTTTGAGGTCCATTGGCATGGAAGATGGATCTCCATCCCTTCACTTACAGTCTGGATGTATCTTTAGGTTCAAAATGAGTCTCTTGTAGACAGCATATGGATGGGTCCTGTCTTTTTATCCAATCTGCAACCCTGTGCTGTTTTATGGGAGCATTTAGGCCATTCACGTTGAGAGTGATTATTGAAAGATATGAATTAATTGTCATCATGTTGCCTGTGAAAGACGTTGTTTTTATAGATTGTCCCTGTAAATTTCTGTTGTATATCACTCTTGGGGTCTTCCTTCTTTTATAGAACCCCCCTTAATATTTCTTGCAGGGCTGGCTTAGTGGTCACATATTCTTTTGGCTTCTGCCGGTCGTGGAAGCTCTGCATCTCTCCATCCATTCTAAATGAAAGCCTTGCCAGATAAAGTATTCTTGGCTGCATGTTCTTCTCATTTAGTACCCTGAATATGTCTTGCCTGCCTTTTCTGGCTTGCCAGGTCTCTGTGGATAGGTCTGATGTTATTCTGATGTTCCTCCCTCTGTATGTAAGGAATCTCTTCCCCCTAACTGCCCTTAAGATGGTTTCCTTGGTTCTAAGATTTGCAAGTTTTACTATTACATGCCGGGGTGTTGGCCTGTTTTCCTTGATCTTGGGAGGGGTCCTCTCTGCCTCTAGGACTTGAATGTTTGTTTCATTCCCCAGATTAGGGAAGTTCTCAGCTACGATTTGCTCAAATACATCTTCTAGTCCTCTCTCTCTCTCCACTCCCTCCGGGATTCCAATTATTCTGACATTGGAATGCTTCATGGTGTCACTTATTTCTCTGATTCTATTTTCATGGATTCTGAGTTGTTTTTCCCTGGCCTCCTCTTTTCCCTTTTCATCTATTATATTGTCTTCCAGGTCGCTTATTCTCTCTTCTGCCTCAGTTACCCTAGCTGTTAGATTATCTAGATTGGATTGGATCTCATTGATAGCATTTTTAAGTTCTGCCAATTCACCTTTTATTTCTGCCCTTAGAGACTCTATGTTGCCATTAATTGATTTCTCCATTCTAGCCATTGTCTTCACAATTGCTAGCCTGAATTCCATCTCCCACATCTTGGTTATATCTGCATCCATTTGTAAATCTGCAGCATAAGTCATAATCTCTGAGTCTTTTCTGTTTTGGGGGCTCCTCCTCCTAGTCATTCTGTTGATGGGTGTTTGAGGGAATGTATAGAGTCCAAATTATTGACCAGAACCCAAGCAAGATGCACCTGTTTTCTTGGGACCTTAGGGTTGCTGGCCTCTTGTTTTCCCAGCCTGTCTTCTGTGGGAGGGGCCTGCTGCGCTGTTACTCAGGCAACCCTGTTTGGGCGGAGTTGCCCTGCACCCCTGTGGCAGGGGATGGGCTCAGTGGGAATCAGTCTTTGGGGCTTTTGTTCTCTGGCGCCTTTCCCTGACGGCTTTCCGGGTCTCTTCCGTGAGTCAGAGCAGAAGAGACTGTTTCCAACCCTCTGCCTCAGAGCAGAGAGACCTCAGTCTGTTCTTCAGTGAGCTCTCCAGGCCACACTGTCTCTGTTTCTGTCCGTGCTGCTATAAACTGCAGCGGCCTGGGTTGTGCGCCCCTCTCCAGCGGTCCCAGTCCTGCCTCCAGGTCTGGGCACGTCTCTGCCCTTCGTGCTTCTAAAACCGCCAGCTGCTCCCAGTTCGCGCGCGCGCATGCGCGCGCGCGTGACCCTGCCGCTCTGGCTTTCTGCCTCGGGGGCTGCAGTTTGCAGGCATGACCCCGCCACTCTGGGTTTCCGTCCTGGGGGCTGCAGTTTGCCTGCGCGACCCCGCTGCTCCGGGTTTCCGTCCCGGGGGGCTGCAGTTTGCAGGCGCGACCCTGCCCTCCGGGTTTCCACCCCATGGGCTGCCCTAAAGTCCTTTCCCCGCCGCTACCGGTCTGCGAGTCTGTGCCTGTCTGCAGCATACGAGGCTGTCACTCACTGGAGGTGTAGGATCCCCACGGCCAGGCACCCTCCCGCTGCCGTTTATCCTCCAATATCTGCCCACAGAATCACGGCTCTGCGCTTCGTACCTCAAAACCAACCACCTGCGATATTCTGTTTGTAGAGATCCAGATCTTCTTACATCTCAGGCTGGTTTCGTGGGTGCTCAGAGTGGTCTGGTAGATATCCAGCTCAATTCCGGGGACCAGTTGAAATAGGGTCCCCTACACCTCCACCATCTTTCCCCCCTCCTCTGTTCTTAATTTTCAAGATTTCTTTGGCAATTAGGGTCTTTTGTGGTCCCATACAAATTTTAGGATTGTTTGTTCTAGCTCTGTGAAAAATGCTGTTGGCATTTTAATAGGGATTGCATTAAATTTGTAGATTGTGTGGGGTAGTATTGATAATTTAACAATATTTGTTCTCCCAGTCCATGAACATGGAATATCTTTCCATTTGTGTCATCTTCTATTTCTTTCATCAGTGTTTTATGGTTTTCAGGGTTTGGTTGGTTCATTTTGAGATCCATCTTACTAAAACCTTTCTGCAGATGTTTAGTAGCTTTTCTGCTTATATTCAAGAGTAGGTAATTTGAAAGCAGATTGAAAGCTCTGAGTATACGTGAGGTCTGTTGGCTATAAGTGCTGTCATTTGATGATTTGGCAGGGCCATTGCATTGGAGAAACCCTAATATTAGTATTGACTTTATTCCCCGGGGAAGTCTCTTTTAGCCTCCTGCCTAAAGGATAACCTGGCAACCATCCTTCTGTAAGTGGCGTAGGGAAGAATGTCTGGGATTCTCAACATCATGCTGCATGCTTTCATTAATCATCCTGTTTTCAATACTCTTCTCCTACTTTCAAATGTGCCTGGTGTCCCCGACTCCATCTTTATTTTACATTTTCTACAGAATAAACTTGCTGTCTTCTACTAGTATGGGAAAGGTGATCTGTGGATATAACTATTAGTTAAATTATTATCATGCTGTTCTTTAAAAAGACTGAACCAGTCAGCAACAAAAGAGAATTTCCTCACAGCTCTGCCAGTATTTTAAAAAGAATGTTATTGAGGTAAAACTGACATATAATAAACTGCACATATTTAAACTGTGCAATTTATGTTTTGACATACCCCTTTGAAACCATCACTACAGTCAAGATAGGGAACATATTTATTACCTGTTTCCTCAAGCCTCTTTGCAATTCCCTCTTCTCCTCTTCTTTATTCCCAAGCAAACACTGACCTATTTTCTGTCACTATAGATAGTTTACATTTTCTAGACTTTTATATAGATAGAATCATACAATATATACTTAAAAATATACTTTTTCTTTGATTTGTAACCACTGTTTAAACTAGCTTCCAGTCTTCCTTATTTTACCCTCCACTCCAATCTCAGAGGTCCTAGATGTTGGCTGGTTCCAGTTTTTGCACTGCTCACTTAGGATCAGCTTCCACTTGTCCAACTGCTTTCCAGCTTTCAATTTTTTTTTTTTTCCCTAAAAAACTCCTGCATGAGACTGGGAACTCTTGAATTTTTGTTGTAAAGGTGAACTCAGTGAAGTGCATGCCCAGGAATTGCCTGATTGATCAAAGCAATGCGTATCCCCACCATTGTTGCTGTGTCATTTTCTCCATGCTTGTGGGTTTGTGCCTTTAAAGATTGCTTTAATGTTATTTTAATGGGGTTTGGGGAAAGAAACAGAATTAGGTGGAAAAATTCATATCTGCCATCTTTACCTGGAGGCTGAGACTGTTCATATATGAAGGTTGTTCACTAGAAAGTTCTGCACTGGCTGGAGATGTCAGAGCATGTGTGAAGCAGTTGCTGGAGGAAAATAAGGTCATTTCTTGTTTGTAATTCACTAAGTTCAGACTGTCCAACATATTGGTTATATTTGGTATTCAGTAAAAAGTAGTTTTTCCTCCCTCCCTCCTGTTATCCTTCCCTCCTTCCCTCCCTCCTCTCCTTTCTTCTTTCCTTTCCTCCTTCTACTTCAGCAGCTGCTTTGGGGAAACTTCTCAGGAAGTTTCTCTTCTCAGGAGGAGAATGTAGCAGCCGACAGGTAAGGGAGACATCTTGCAAGGATAAAAGAGATGCTGCAGCTCAATTTAGGATAGTGTGAAAGTCATTGATGTTATCTCAGGAGTCAGCTAGTTAGGGAAGGGACTTCTGCCAGGGAAGAGGGGAGGAGGATTGGGAAAGAGTTAAGGATGAGCCTCTGGAAAAAAAAAAAAAGGATGAGCCTCTGGGTATAGGGATTTCAGAGTCTGCAGTCAGGAAAAGACTTTTAGGAGGCCTGAGCCTGCAGGGCCTCAGCTGATGAGCAGCCTGAAGTCCAAAGGAGGACTTTTTTCTGTGACCAAGTAGAAAGTTCCTTCCTCACACAGGGAGGTCATGTGGCAGATGAGTGAGGGGGGGCATGGAGAGACATCCCTGGGACAGGTTTGGGAAATAGGCTCAGATGGGGACTGTAAAGTTCTTATTGATGAGTATTTTTCATCCCTAATCTTAGGAAATAGAATCCAAGGCCCCCTGAGAGTGGAGGGTGGATGGTAGGAGGAAGGGTAACTGGGGCTTATGTCTGAGAGAGCCGTGGAGTCACTGCTTAGCTGTCTCTCAGGGACTCTGCTGAGGTTACTATGAAGATAAGAGATTCTCAGCCTTGCTGGGTGGTATTAACTAAGGGAACCTTATTATTAGCATTCACTTCCTTCTCTTTTGATGAAAGTTTAAAGGTCACCATTTCCTCTTGCAAAATAAGTTCCACAAATATTCCATTTCCAACCTTAGAAATAGCAATACATCAAGATGATTGCATACTCCCTGTTCTGGGGGAATTCCCAAGGAGGGGGAGGCAGAGCTCTGATGGAGACAGTGAATTCAGAGTGATTACTCAGTGGTAGCAGCCATAGCAGCAGCGGGGACCAGAATTTCCCCGCACGTGTCTCAGGCTCTCATTTGCCAACTCAATCTCTAAGTATTTTTACTGACAGAAAAGAAAATAGCTGTGGGTGAAAGAATTCATTTTTCAGACAGGGCTACACCCATTGTTAGCTTAGAGGCCTGTCTTACTTTTCTCTTAGGTGGCAGATGCAAATGTCCCTGATGTTGGGAGAGGGAAATGTGTGGGTATCTACATTTGAGTTCTGTCCACTTACAACAGTAGATAGAGTGTCAAGTGTGTAGACTTTCTACAGACTGTACTCAATCTCATCCTGTCATTTCCGATGAGTTGGCAAGGAATGTAAATGGTTTTGGGCTATCCCACCCCTCTTTGGGGCAGATATTCCAAAGCTCACTTTCCATGGTTGGAGGGTTGGTGGTCAAATGTGAGTAATGCAGCCGTACTGGAACTCCAGAGAGTTACATGCCAGAGTCTCATATGTCATTCATCTTTTGTTCATGTGAATAGCTGTGGTATCAGGTCCGAAGTTAGGGCCTTCCTATCATCTTTGGGGGAACAAAATTCCCATACCAATCTGATATGCTTCTGTTAGAGAGAGGCTTTTTTTCTTTTTTTTTTTTTTGACTACTGTGTTATTCTCAGATACTTTGTTTTAAAAAAGTAGACATCTTACTGAAGAGAGATGGCATTGTGAGTCAGAGCAGGATCAGAAGAACCAGCCCCAAAAAGAGGGGGAGAAATTCTGGGCATTGAGTATAACAACATTTAGTGGGGAGAAGGGAGAAGGTTGACCAGGAGGGAGAAGTGTTTTTGCCTTCTCCCAACTCCCATGCTGAAGATAATCACCTTGTTCTTTAAAAAACAATGAAGGCCGGGGCACCTGGGTGGCTCAGTTGTTAAGCGTCTGCCTTCGGCTCAGGTTATGCTCTCAGGGTCCTGGGATCAAGCCCCACATCTGGCTCCCTGCTCAGCGGGAAGCCTGCTTTTCCCTCTCCCATTACCCTGCTTGTGTTCCCTCTCTCGCTGTGTCTCTCTCTGTCAAATAAATAAATAAAAAATCTTAGCAAAAAATAAATGAATAAATAAAAGTAAAAAAATAAAAAACAATGAAGGCAGTGGGCAGGAACTCTTATCTTCCCACCACGATACTGAATCCACTCACTCTCCTTTCTATGAAGACAGGAGAGGTGTCCCTGAGGACAACCCTTGTCTTGAGCTCTGATGTTTATGCCCCACTGCCTGCTCAGGACTTTTCTCTCACCAACACCATCAACTCCTCCCTTCTCTCAGGTTGTGGCCATTAGCTATGAACATGCCCAAGAGTCTGCCCTTCTGAAGAAATCCTTCCTTGACCCCATATCCCTCTCCAGCCACCACCCCACTTCTTTGTGTTTCTTCCCAGAGAGTTGTACTTTTATTTGCTGTCTCTGTGCCTACATCACCCAATTCTTTCTTCCTTCTATCCTGGTGGGTCTTCTGGATCCATCATTCCTCTGAGACTCACATGCCAAAGCCAGGACTGATGTCCATCTGGTGGCCGCTTCTCTGTCCTCGTCTTCCCCCATCCACAGCATTGGACACAGGGTAACCACTCCCTCCTTTTTGAAATGCTGCCTTGCCTTGGTTTCTGTGACACTCCACTCCCCTGGTTTTCCTCTGCCCTGGCTGCCCTCTTCAATCACCTTCTCTGGCTCCTCTTCTCATACCTCTCAATGTTGGCTTGTTCCAGGCTCAGCTGTGGGTCTGCCTTCTTCTCAGGAGTCTAATTTAATCCCATGGCTTCATTTGTTGTCCATTTCTCTGTTTGTTGTCCAATCCTAAGTGTATATCTCCAGCCTGTGTGTTTTCTCTGAGCTTCAGACTTGTATATCTAGCTGACTCCTTGACACCTTCACTTGATATATAATTGGTTCCTCAAACTAAACATGTCCAAAACAGAGCCCTTGACTCACCACCTACTTTAAACCTGTTCCTCTCCTGGTCCTCCTTAGTAAATGGTATCAAGATTTACCCAGTTATTCTTATGAAAAATATAAGAAGTTATCTTTGATTCATTTATTTTCCTCTTTCCCATATCCAGTCCCCTGGGAAAACCATTACTTCTACCTCTAAATTAGAATCCAATATCTCTTTATTCTTTCTTCATCTCCCATTATTGAAGCTAGGACACATGATAGTCTAAGCCACTATCATCCTTTGGATGGTGCAATAGTCTCCTAATTTGTATCCTGTGCATACAGTCCATTCTTCACACTGTGGTTAGAGTAATGTTTTAAAAACATAAATCTGGGGGCGCCTGGGTGGCTCAGTCATTAAGCGTCTGCCTTCGGCTCAGGTCATGATCCCAGGGTCCTGGGATCGAGCCCCACGTCGGGCTCCCTGCTCGGCAGGAAGCCTGCTTCTCCCTCTCCCACTCCCCCTGCTTGTGTTCCCTCTCTCGCTGTGTCTCTCTCTGTCAAATAAATAAATAAAATCTTTAAAAAAAAATAAAACAAAACATAAATCTGGTAATGTTACTTTGTGCTTAAAATCTTCCATGTTTTCACAATGATCTTGATCCAGATTTCTCAGTATGGCTTACAAAACTCAAGTGATCATGGCCTTTGTCTGTCTTTTAATTTCATCTCATACCACTCTCAGTGGTGGCTGAAGCTGCCCTACCTGCTCATGAGAGCTGGCTATGTGCATCTCTTCCCAATTTTGTATTTAGTGACATCACCTTGGCAGCTTCGGTAGGTGGAAGTATTTATACCTTGCAACTGGTAAATGCTACAAACCAAGACTGGGAACCACAGACACTCCCACTGCATGGCTGATACTTGGTAGCTCCTGCTCTTCTTCCTTATTCCTAGCCATCTCTATACATCTAGTTTTGCTGGTCTCTGGATGGGGTAAAACTGAAGAGGATCCTTCATGCGATGCCCCAAAAGGCTGGGGAAGCAGCTGATTGCTGACCCCGCTCTCCCCTTCTCAGGGAGTAGAACTCTATCTAGCTGGGGAGTTCCCCCTTGGTGCTGAGCATTGCCCGTGGTTCCCAGTGACCTGCTCTGCAGAGGACCCCAGCAGCTTTCACCACTGAAGAAACCAACAGCCAACATAGCTGCCATGAACCTTCTGCAGATTGCACTTTTTTTTTTTGCCCCACAGGCATTCCCATTCCTAGCCTCTAGCTGCCTGAAATGCTCCCTACTTCATCCCCCATTCCTCCACCAGAACCTGGAGGTTCCTTAAAAAAAATTAAAAATAGAACTACCATATGATCCAGCAATTCCACTTCTAGGTATATGTCCAAAAGAAATGAAATCACTATCTAAAAGAGTTATCTGTACTCCCATATACATTGCAACTTTATTCACAATAGCCAAGACATGGAAACCATATGTGTCCATCTATGGATGAATGGATAAAGAAAACATATATATATATATATATGTACATATACATATATAATGGAATATTATTCAATCATAAATAAGAAGGAAATCCTGTCATTTACAAATAATACACATGGACCTCGAGGGCATTATGCTAAGTGAATAAGTCAGAGAAAGACAAATGCCATATGCTCTCACTTACATGTGGAATCTAAAAACAAAACAACAAAAGAAACAGAAAAAGGGGCACCTGGGTTGCTCAGTCGGTTAAGCATCTGACTCAGGTCATGATCTCCGGGTCATGAGATCAAGCCCTACCTTAGGCTCCATGCTGGACATGAAGCTGCTTGAGATTCTCTCTCTCCCTCTGCCCCTCACCCTACTTGCGCGCTCTCTCCCTCTTTCTAAAAAAATAAATTAAAAAAAATAAAAAATAAAAACATTGAACTCATAGAAACAGAGAGTAGAATGGTGATTACCAGGGGCTGGGGATGGGGGAAAGGGGGAAATGTTGGTCACAGGGTACAAACACTCAGTTCTAAGATGAATAAGTTTCAGGGATCTAAGGCACAGCATGGTGCCCATAGTTAAAAATACTGTATTGTATGCTTGAGAGTTGCTATGAGAAAAGAGCTTTAATGTTTTTACCATAACAACAACAACAAAATGGCAGTTATGTGAGATGAAGGATGTGCTGACTCACCTTACTGTAGTCAACATTTCACAATATATACAGTTATCAATTCATCACATTGTACACCTTGTACTTACACAATATTATATGTCAATTCTGTCTTATTAAAGCCGGAAAAAAGGGGTGCACACACAAAAAATGGGACCTTTTTTTTCCCATTGAACATTTATTACGCTCTTGTCCTGGGCACTGTGCCAGATGTTGGACTGAAAATTAAACCCACCCCCATGATTGTTCTGCAGAATAAAATATGAAGTTTGTAAAAATGATAGTAAAGTGCTATACAAATATGGTATTTCAATGACTGTGGGCATTATAGGGGATTTATTCTTTACTTTCTCATCACTGAAAATATCTTTCTTGTGTAATAAAAAGGAATTTACAGTGTTGGTTGTTATTTTTATTCTCATTATAACTGGCCTGTTTCATTTGCTTTTTCATTGCCTCCAGGCCATTCCAGGACTGCCATCTGGATACTTATCATCTCAATAACTAAGGAGATAAAGCACTTAAGAGAGGAATAAAGATTAGTACTGGTTTCTTCTAGGAAAAGGGCCCAGAGGAAGCAGAGATAAGAAGGGAATTGGCAAAGATGAATTTACTTTTTATAAAATAGCAAAGTTAGACACAAAAATAGGGCATTAGTACCATTTGTTTTTATTTTATTTTATTTTATATTTTTAAAGATTTTATTTACTTATTTGTCACAGAGAGAGAGGTAGAGAGAGAAAGCACAAGCAGGGAAGGCAGCAGGCAGAGGGAGAAGCAGGCTCCCTGCTGAGCAGGGAGCCTGATGTGGGACTCGATCCCAGGACCCCAGGATCATGACCGTAGTCGAAGGCAGACACTTAACCGACTGAGCCACCCAGACGTCCCAGGACCATTTTTTTTTTTTATAACTGGAAAGGACCTTAGATACCATTTGGTTCAAAGGAATCCATTTTACAAGTGGGAAGATAGAGTGGAGAAATTAAGTGGGTGATTACAAGTTTGACTAAAAGCTGGTAATTCCAGTCTAGCACTCTTACCTCTGTGCCTGATGGTTAACACTGGCCATTTTTTTTTTTTTGGAAGCTGAAGCTCTGATAATGGTGAACAATATCATCTTCAAGACAGTCCACAGTGGCTAAAGCAGATGTGTTAGCAATGAAGGGAGTAAGTCAGCATACTTGTGTATGAGGTTTGGTCCTTGTTTTGTGCCAAATCATGGTGCTATTGGAACAAGTCACTGCCCTTCTCTGTGCCTCACTCTTCTTTTTCTTCTTAAGAGGGAGGGAATGGTGGCAGACATTCCACAAACCCTTGAGCCAGGTCACAGGGTTGGGGATTGACCAATTGGCCTTCCTGCCCACAGAATTAAATCCAAACTGTACTGTGGCATTCTGTTTCTTCCAAACACCTGTCTTACCTCCTTCTACACTAACCATGGCCCACCCTCCCTCTGGTCACATCTGACTCTCCCCTGCACTTTTCCCCCTTTTTATCTTCTTTGCTTCTGCTTCACCTGCCCCATGTCCATTAATAGAAATTCTCATTTTTTGGGGTCTAGCTTAAATTCCACCTCTTTTAGGAAAATTTCCTTGAACCTCATCCCTGCTCTCCTCCCTGCCCCCCTCACTCCCCACCCCCAGCCAGAGTCCCTGCTTATTTCCTTTTGTGGTCAAGGGACCAGGTTTGTGTATCTCTCAGCATACCAAATATTGGAACCAAATGTTCTGAGACCTCATCAGCCAGAGAGATAAACAACTATGGTGTGTGGGCTCCCTCCTGGACTTGTTGATGCAGGGCCTCTGCCTTCTCCCCAAGTCTCCCCACTGTTTCAGGAACTTTCCACAGTCATGGTACAGCTTGGGGGCAAGTCCACACACATTTTCACTTCCTCTCTTTTACAGATGACTTCCTTAAGTTCTGGGAGGTCCCCAGGCTACTTCACAGTCTGTAGAATAAGTGAAGAGGGGTCTTCAACAGTGATGCTGTCGTTTGTCTCCCAACAAACAGCAGAAGACTCAGACTTTCAACAAATAGTTGCCTTGCTCTCTGGTCCTAACCTCTCTCTTCTGAGGTTTCAAAACCAGTCCCTTAGGCTAAGTAGGAGGATGGATATAGCCCATCCTCACCAACATCTTTGTCCAATCTTTCTGCTCTCTAGAGCAGACATTAAATACGTAGTATATGAATATAATGTATATTATGTTGTATTATATATAATATAAATTACATGCAACACATATACTATATATTATATACATATGTGTATATAACATGTTATATAACATCTATGTATAACATGCTACATGTTCTGTGTAGATATATAAAATCTGCATATATCATTATATATACTGATTAAATTTGGAATAAAATTGTTTATTTTGTAATTTACTTTTCATCTAACACTATATAATGAACATTTATCCCTGCCATAAGAGAGTCTACTTAAATGTAGTCTTCAGTGGCTGAACAGTATTCCATTATGTAGACATCCCAAAAATTATTTAACTGGGTTCCAATTGTTGGGTGATCAGGTTATTTCCAACTTTTTAAAAGCTATTTAGGATAATGCTAGTAAACATCAATAAAAATACATAAAATTTGTTGTACATCCTTCCTTTTTTCTTGTAAGTAGAATTTCTGGGCCAATGGAGAGGCATTTTGAAGACTTCAGATACTTATTGCCTTTGTCGTCTTCTATAAAAGGTTTATTGCATTCAGTGTGACTCACAGTTTGGGGAGCAGAGGAGGAGGTGGAGACAGGGGTCCCCTCCCTGTCCCCACAGACCTCCTTGGGTTAGGTCAGAGAGTCAGGACAGGTGGAGCTTGCCCTGGTAGATCCTGCTTCCTGCACTTCCTTTAAATCTACCCAGCCCAGTCTTAATGTCCAAGTCTCTTTTAACTCCAGGAGCTCAAGCACTGAGGGTGGGTCAGGGCCGGAGGAGGGACTACAAAGCCTCCAAGGCCTGGGGCCATCTGGTCTGGGTTAACCCAAGTGATATTGGTTCTAAGGGGACAGGAAAAAAATTATTGACATAGACGTTGTCAAAGTATAAGTTTTAAATTATTAAAAATATAACTATCTTACAAGTATATAGTAAATGTGTCAAAAATATATTTAACTCTGTATTAGGGCAACCAAGAATATGGCAAAGCTGGTCAAAGGAGGAGATAAGGGGTGGATCTATCTATCTATCTATATATCTATATCTGGAGTTATATATATCTATCTTTATATACGTAGGTAGATAGATATATCTATATCTATAGATGTTTATCTACATACCTATATATCTAAAGATAGATATATTTATATATATATATTTTATTCCAACATTCTTTATCCCATATATATATATACATATATATACACACACACACACACACACATACATGTTGGAATAAAATAGCAGTTAGATATAAACCAGGGCTGTAATATCATAACAGCTGGGTTAATGTTTTCGACAGAGATAATTTGCAATTTTACTGTTTTACTGGACAAAAATGACTCACAACTCATCAGTCTTCTGCAAGTTAACAACTAACTCTATAGTGTCTGGGCCTTGATCAAGAGTAAATAGTAAGAAACAAAAAGATACTTTCCTCTAGAGAAGGGGTCAGCAAACTGGTTTGTAGGCTCAATCTGGCCTTCTGCCTGTTTCTCTAATAAAAATGTATTGGAACACAGACATACCCATTTGTTATAGATTGTCAATGGTTGCTTTTGAGATATAACAGCTGTGTTGAAGAGTTGTGCTAGAGACCTTATGGCCCTCAGGCCTAAAAGATTTACTATTTGGCCTCTTACAGAAAATGTTTTGTGAACCTCTACCCTAGAGCAGTGGATGCTAGTTAGACACTGAAAAAGCATGAGTAGTCTTTTTGCCTTTCCCCTACATTTTAAAGATTTTATTTATTTATTTGCGAGAGCAAGAATGGGAGAGAGTACACGAGAGGGGGGAGGGTCAGAGGGAGAAGCAGGCTCCCCGCCGAGCAGGGAGCCCGATGCGGGACTCGATCCCGGGACTCCAGGATCATGACCTGAGCCGAAGGCAGTTGCTTAACCAACTGAGCCACCCAGGCGCCCTCCCCTACATTTTAGATAACTCTTCTTAATACAGTGTTTTAGCCTTTTTCCTCTTATTTCTGACCTCCAAGGGGCAATTCTATCTTAGCCAGTCTCGTTGTTTAGACTTCAGTGATGCCAAATCTGTGAAGATCGAGAGTCTAGGTCATGTGGACAAGAGAAAGTGGAGACACCTATGCGGGTGCGGGCACTGGATGAGAGAAAAAAGAGAACCCCAAGAAATGTGGTGCATGGGCTGTGTGTACTTTTCCTGGGGTTAATGGGAATAGGAGAATCTGAATCATTTTAAAATTGCTTTTCTCTTGCCAAAGAGTGTGTGTGTGTGTGTGTGTGTGTGTACATGAGGGTGGGGTGTGGATGGTCCGTTCCTGGACTGGGTGCTGAGACTCAGCAGCATAGTTGCCCATCAGGGACTCAAAGGGACTGTTAATGTATTAGGAAGGAGTAAGGAAGGTACAGCTTCATAAGGACTACTTGGGGAGGGACCGCTCTCCATGGTCTTCTGAGTTGAGAGCCCTGATGGCAGGCTGACTTCCTTAATTAAGTCAATTAATTTTTTTGTGGGGGGGGGGTTAAGAGTTGCGTATATGCATGGGAAAGACATTTATAGTTATTGGAACCCTAAATTTACACGATTAATTTTACTACAATTATAAATTTCAAAAAACCAAACAAAACCAAAAGACAACCGACAGAATGGGAGAAGATATTTGCAAATGACATATCAGATAAAGGACTGGTATCCAAAATCTATAAAGAACTCATCAAACTCAACACCCAAAGAACAAAGAATCCAATCAAGAAATGGGCAGAAGACATGAACAGACATTTTCCCAAAGAAGACATCCAAATGGCCAACAGACACATGAAAAAGTGCTCAATATCGCTCGGCATCAGGGAAATCCAAATCAAAACCTCAATGAGATACC